>NC_079213.1:75738188-76038188 GCF_029633865.1 Lampris incognitus
GGTCTCTGATGTCACATTAGCAAACCCTGAAATCCCATTATGAGACCTGGTTTCCACCCCCCTGCCCCCTTCCTCCAGTCCCACTCCTGGCTCATGGTAACCAGGCTGTCCCTTTGTTATGGTTTGTGTCTGGGAGTTTTCACGTGTTGCTGGGATCTCTCCTCTTCCTCCTTCTCCTCCTTTTGCTCCGGGTTCCCCTCCTTCCATGCCTCAGATAACATGGCAAGGGTCTTCCCCCATGGACCTGTCCAGCTGTTTTATCTGAGAGATGACCAATCCCTTTAACAAGACACAGATGTATCTGCATAGTGTCTTTGGGGCTTCCAAACAATGCAACTCGTGGATCAGCTAATCCCGCAAAATGGCCAGCATAAAGAACATGAAGGAGGACATTCAAGGTCGGACAGAAAAGAACACAAGTTTAAAAGCAGATGTGAGAGTAAATGGCTAGGATCAAAGGTATTTATTGGCGATAGATAAACCCTCGCCGACAACCACCACAGGAAGATTCAAGCCTTTTTAAAAGACTGTAGCATATCTGATTCAAACACCTTTCAAGTGGCGTAACATATAATCTATTCAACGATTTTTATGGGGTAAGGTTGCACTTGCTTCTGATATGAAATTGTCTATTAAAGAAACCCAGATAGGTTAGGAAAGGATCCTCTAACTGCGCCAAGGACATACTATAACTGTGTTTCTCACAGATTGCACATCTGCTAATGCTCATCCGCTCTTCTGAAAAACGATGACACTTGGAGTTTGCGCAATTTCACTCTTTGGAAATCGCTATGTATATGGCTCAATGTAGTTGTTTGAGCCTCTTCTCCTTGTTGTCTGTTTGTGTGTGTGTGTGTGTGTGTGTGTGTGTGTGTGTGTGTGTGTGTGTGTGTGCGCGCGTGTGTGTGTTTGTGTGTGCGCACGTATGTGCGTGTGTGCATGTGCTTACATGTGTGCATGCACATGTCTAAGAGTGCTCGCGGCTTGGCCCGTACCTGTGCAGATTTGTGTTTAATTAAATGAGAGATGGTAACCATTAATGGAAGTATTCAACAACTCCAAAGTGTGCGAGTACAAAAAAAGTCATCCAGATCAGTTTTGCCATTATTAAACAGGGATTTCTGATGTAAGATAATAATATCTGGCAGCCAATTTTCCAGATAATTTGTGGTATGTGCTGTATTATGGAAGTTGTACCAGAGGCTTAGCACATTGTTCCAGACAGGATTTGGACTCTCTGCGAAACTTTGAAGAACCAGGTAGGCTGAGGTTAGAGGCTAAGTGGGCAGATCACAGGCACTTTGCTGGGATTCATCAAATAACGGGACAAGGTGACTGTGAAACCTCCTTTTTGACAAGGAACAGCTAATGTTTTCCTGAGTTGATCCTCGGGTACCTTTTTCATTTAGAGGTTTGCTTTGGCTTGACTTTTCCCAGATGAAAGTTTATTTTAGTCCATAAATTACTTGGCTCTAAAGAAAACCACCCAAGAAAAACCCGGGATACATCCGGCAAAGAATTCCCAAAAAATAACAAGGGTGTTGTAGAGTGAAGTGGCACCATTTAGAGTCAGAGAGAGCAGCAGAGAGAATGAAAGAGAGAGAGGCAGAGAAAGAGAGAGAGAGAGAATGAGAGAGTAGAAAGGAGAGAGCAAAAAAAGAAAGAGGCAGACATAGGGACACAGAAAGAGAGAAAGAGAGAGAGAGCGAGAGAGAGAGAGAGAGAGAGAGAGAGAGAGAGAGAGAGAGAGAGAGAGAGAGAGAGAGAGAGAGAGAGAGAGAGAGAGAGAGAGAGAGAGAGAGATGCTCCTTCCAGGGTTGATTGATAGTACCTCTCCCTTGTGATTCCGACCTTGGTCATATTACAGCATAACATAAAGCAGCAGTGACTCCGCTCACTCTCACATGACTGTAATATATAACTGCCCCTCGCTAAATGTCGGCATTGGTTATAATCTGGTTCAAACCTTAAAGTATGTGATATAATAAAAAATACAAGGTGCCGAGTTCACTCATATAGGCATAATTTTAACTCCCTTTCAGGTCAAGACCATGTCGAAAACAATTCCTTAGTCAATATGAATCCTCAACCAGGAAGGAATAGACCTGTTTAAACAGTTCCAGATGCTATGAGAGATTGGATTAGGCAACTACACATATTCCGGTATTGGAGTATAAACCCAATTTAGTGCTCAGCATGATTTCCTACACTAATTTTGCTGTAAGATGGGTGACTTCCAGACCGCTGCCACCACAGGTCTCTCATTAGTGGGTGTGGGAAGTGTGTACTCCCTGTGTCCATCCTCCCCTCTTCCATTCATCTAGCCCTGTGCCCTCTCTCGTAGTATCAGATGGCGCTCTGGCTGACCCACAGAGCCTTGCCCCTGCAGACTGTCGTCTCTTTCCCTACACAAGCCACGTTCTCACCGCCTCATGCTGTTGTAGAAGGGAAAACTGTGGTCGGGCAATTAACTGAGCCCCCGTGCCGGGCCAAACAAAACTTCCTCTGCTGTTTTTACAGCAAAATCCTCCAAATTATGGTTTCCATACGTGCAGAGAGCAAAGCCCCAAGCATCTGACGTTGCTTTGTCATCATCACATGCCACTGGCCTCGAATGCGGAAAGGCAAAGTTCACCCCTGCGATTAGCGGAAACAGGATAGGTGGCATGGTGGGCAGAATCTGCACCTGCTGATGATAAGCAGAAATGGTCTATGAATGGAAAGCTTTCACATGCGCTCAACCCATGACTTTCCTCTCTGGCCCCTTTAAATAGTCAATTACTCAAGATGTTCACACTTTTGTTCAAAGGGTTGGTCTCCCACTGAAGATGCTCTCTAAATCCACATCCATTAAGCTTGCCAAGTGTTATTATCCGCGAGGCTAATAGTCACATAGCTGCAACAGCAACTGTGTATGTGCAAAGTTGCTTATTGTCTTTAACTGTGAGCTCTTGTCTACAAACATTTCACACCTTCCTGTCTCCTATCTTTCCATCCTGTGTTTCATGCCACTAGCCAGCTTTCCTACCTAACTCTCATCCTTGTTCTTGTCTTTTCAAAACATTAAAAAAAAGTTTCTCATTATTTCTGCATCACACATGACAATTCTTGCAGCACAGGAGTTTTTGTTGCATTCACTGTACAAAAGCCGGCAGTCCTTATTCTAAACTGTGTTTAAGAGTAAAGGGTTGAATGTTATTCTACTTTTGCACACTGCAACCACCTTTTGTATCTGTACTGTAATCTTTCAGAGAGTTGATACCTAACCATACATTTCTGCGTGTGCCTAGCTGTGCTGACTATGCATTCTTGACACAGTGGAGATATGTGGACAAGTGGTGGGTGGAGTCAGTCTCTTGGTTACTTTGGTGTTGGCAGATGCATGAGGATTTTTTAAGACAGTCAAATGTCCTTCCTGGTGTGATGACTTTGCAGGTGTGCGTCTAGTACCGACCAGGTTTTCTCAGCTGCTGTTATTTGACAGAATAAAAGTAGCATCTGTTTGCTACACGGGAAGTGCAAACATCCGTTATGGGAATTGCCCCAACCCCTGCCCTGTGCTTCTGTTTGCTCCTCGAGGTCAGAATCAGAATAACCTTGTCTGTCCACCTTTGCCTTGCCTCCTCAGCACCAGATGAATCCTAAAATCCTACTATTGCATTTGCTCATAGAGACTGGAATAGAAATGAACTATTTGTGTTGACTAATTGCAGTTCTGTTGTCTTACACATTGCATTTTGTATGCTTGAAACAAATGTATTACACTGATTCAGCTCATTCTGAGAGTAGGGCATTGAGACTACATGAATAAACCTCATCTTACCTTAAGCTATCCCCACTTCAGGTAAACAACAATGGCCTGGTATCTTTCCTGAGGGAGGTGTCTCAGTTCACACCAGTAGCTTTTCCGATTGCTGGGGACCGAAGGGTTGTGGCACCATTCTGGGCAGATGTGGACAACCGCCGGGCAGGACAAGTGTTCTATAGAGAGAGTATGAATCCCTTCATCCTGAAGAGGGCCACAGATGATGTCAGGACATACTTTTCAGAATTCCCAAACTTCAATGCAACATGGATCCTCATCTCTACGTGGCACCAAGTTACTTTCTATGGAGGCAACTCCCTAACACCGGTATAAATTCCCATCCCACAATTCATTACTCTTATTCCAATGCAATTATTACTGTAATAACTGTGAAACAGCTGTATTTTCCTCATAATTATCTAGTTACATGATCAGTGTTTTAAGTGTGGCTCAGGTTTACTATCTTAAGCCTCCAGGCTTTAAAGTAGTAAAGCTTGTCTCTTTGCAAATTTAGCAATAATGTAGTCCCAGATAAATGCCGCTATAGCATTATCAACATAATGGCACCTGTGAATACAATTAGTGAATGTCAATGTATTGTTGACTGCATTCCTCATAAACAGAAAGAGAAGTTATGGTGTTGTGGAGTTTCTTGCATTGTACTCCTTTAGCCATGCACTGACAAGGAGTGAACAAAACTACAAACTGAGGTATTAACATCTGTTCCAACAATATGAGTGTTGTATCATGTGCAAGCACTGCTGACCAGCTGTCAAGAGGGGCAAAAGTGATAAACCTGTTCCTTTTTATCTAGGTGAATACTTTCCAAGTGGTGCTCATCACAGACGGGGAGCTTTCCTTCACAATATTCCAATACAATAACATCACCTGGACCACAGGCATGCATGCCAGCAGTGGTGGAGACTTGGCTGGCCTGGGTGGGACTGCAGCACAGGTAAGATCAAAAGGAAACACAAGACAGAAAAAGAGAATGATTTCCAAATATGCAGCCAAAACTCGGATCCATTGATCTTCGGTGATGTTTGTTCTCTTCCCAGGCAGGTTTCAATGCTGGTGATGGGATGCGCTATTTTAATATCCCTGGCTCTCGCACGGATGATGTGGTGAATGTGGAGGGAACCACCAATGTGGGATACCCAGGGAGATGGGTCTTTCGCATTGATAACGCACAGGTGGAAGTGGGTGGTTGCAATGACTCTGGTGAGACCTGATTCAAGCAGTGTTGTGTTTTACCTTTTTTTTTTCTTGTCAAAGATGAGACAATTACTAAATCAAAACTTAGCCTTGCAAACAAAGGCTATGAGGAAATATAAGGAAATGTAAACGCATATTACAAAGATGCATTTTTAGGGCCCTAAGCAAGGGTTCACTACTCAGTCACAAAAAAATCAGCCCAATCAGCCTGTAGGTGCCACTGTTACAAGCCAATTTACATTCTGGCCTCTATCTCAGGAAATGTTTGGTCTTGAATCAAATGTCTTCCTTTGACTGAATCCTTGCTTCATGCCTTAAAAACATACCTTTTTGGACTCCTTCAAGACTGTTGATCCAGTCTTAATGAAATTTGGGACGTATCATCCCCAGAGGCCTGCGACAACAAGTTATCAAAAGAAAGTTGATTGGCCAAACTGTTTGCCAGCAACAGGTGTTTTGGGGCGTGGCTTGTATTGACAGAATGAGCCATATCTTGTGAACACAATGTCTGATTGTCACAAAACCTGGGGTCTAAAAAGGTGTGACAAACACAGCTTCTAAATTTGCACTATAGCGAGAAAATGTGAATAACTCCTGAACCATTTGCCCAATGATTTTCAAATTTGATATGATGTATCTTTGTCAAGCATCCTAATGACGGCTGAAATGACTGGAGACAAAAGGGCTGCCATCAGCCAATCAAATTTCAGCTGCCAATATGGGCAATTCTGTGTGACTGATCATCATGAAATTTGGTACAAATGTGCTGGTATACTCCAGATGTGAGCCTATGACATTTGGTCAGAATCAGCCTGTTGGTGGCGCTGTTACAAGCCATTTTACCTTTTGGCATCTAGTTCAAATATCTTTGGTCTCGAATCAAAATTTTGGCTCCTTGGGTCATGCCTAATCATGTACAGCAACACTCTATGATATTTAGTCAGAATCTGCCATTAGGTGGCACTTTTCTGAAACCGCTTGGATCCCATTAATTGCAGCTTGTGGCTATCATGTTACCATTTCATCATGTTTTCAGTTCATCGAATTTTTCATTTCACTGCTGACTAACACTTTTGTCATAGCTTTTGTGAGAAATTAATGAGCTGATTTATTAGGTTGATTAAGTACAAATTTGCTCATGCCTGCCTTGTCGTCATTTTAGAACCAAAGCGGGATTGGTTACACTTTATAATGAGTAACTGTAAATAGCGATTAATGAATTAGTAATAGGTCACATATAAGTTCTTACAATGCACTTGTTAACATTAGCAGATGCTTAAAATGTTAATGACATCTCATAATTTTTAGATAATATTAATAATAGCATTACAAGTCTGAGTGTTACGTTTAGGCACCAAGTCTTAAATGGTTAGGTTTAGGGCAAATATTTTGGTCTGGACTGTCTAGTCTGGACAGCTCTTAATTAAGAAATTAAAAAAAGGAAGAGATAAAACATTACAAGCTGTATTAATAAGATGGTTGTGGATATTTTTAAGCCACCTGCTAACAATAGTGAGTTTGTTGTAAGTGCTTATAAGTGCCCTATTGTTAATTTATTAATCACTATTTACAGGTATTCATTATAAAGTGTTACTGCTACCAGCTAGCATTACTGACTTTTTTAAAACTATCGGCTTGTTTTTGTCATTAAACGATGCCATGGCTGAATATTTCTCCTCATTGCTTTTGTCTGTAAAATAAACACCCATTTCAAGGATGATTATTTGATCCATGTATTATTGATGCTAATGTTGTTATTAACACTAATAGTAGGATGCATGTTAATTTATACATTATCCTGCATCCCACAGCATCAGTGTGCCCACATCTCAGACCTTGTCTGAATGGAGGTCAGTGTATTGATGACTGCATCACAGGCAACCCTTCCTTCACTTGCTCATGCCTGGCTGGATTCACCGGTCGAAAATGCCAGATTGGTGAGTTACGGTTGACACCATCACACCCTTCTCTCTTTTCAAGCCATCCTGGCCATTCACCTAAGATCAGCCAGGAAAAAAGGATGTCAGCTTGTAAAAGTTGGATTTCCCTTGACTTGCCAAGGGGACAACCTGATAGGATATTTCCTTTAGTCACATCTGCTTGTAATACACATAGAAGGTCCCCGCCAATCTTTTGGATTCTCTTTGGACAGTTCATTGCCTTCTAAGTCAGACTGGGTTCTTTTTACTGTTTCTACTCGGCTAGACTACGACCTTTGTATCCCCCTTTCTCTCTTTCTCTGTCTGTAGACGTAAATGAGTGTGCCTCAAATCCTTGCCAGAATGGAGGAACCTGTAAAGACCAGATTAATAGCTTCATCTGTCAGTGTCCACCTGGATACACCGGAGCTCTGTGTGAAACAGGTACCTGAGATGCTCCCAGTGTTTTTTTTTTCCTCCCTGTTTTTTCCTTTCAAATGAATCTGATATAATCGTGTTTCTGATATGCTGAGTGGGCCGTTTTAAGCTAGGAATCAAGCCTTACCTTGTTTTCGCTGTTGAGACCAGTAGAGATTGTTGTTGCCTTCAAAACTTGAACCCGTGAGTTTGTGGTTTTGATATGACAAGTCAAACACAGGATGTACTCCGGACAAATGTTGTGAAGCTGCAGAAGCTAATGATTAAGCTAGCTACCTAGCAGTTAATGGGTCGATGATGATGATGGTGATGATGATTTATTTCGAACATGTAATAAGCAGGATATAACATACAGATAAACCATTGCCAATAATCTGAAGTGATCAGCAAATCTACACATCAAATTTAGCTGACAAATCTCCGTATGCATCAGATTATTTGTTACATGTTCAAAAAGGAGTAGGAGGAAGTATACACTTATTTTTTCCTACCCCTTCTAACCTTCAATCTCTTAATTTCGAACGGGTAACACAAAGGTATGTGACAGAGGTAAAAACACCATTGGGAATATCAACAACTCCCTCGAATATATTATTTAATGACAAAAAAGAGTCTGTCCAACTATATAATTATACTTACCATCTATTGTAAAACTGATGCACACAGAATTAACAGTTTACATTCAATCATTTTTTTCTACAAAACTGAATTCACATGTGTGTCAGTGCTGTTGTGTTTATTCTTATGATTACCAATGAATTCTCTTTAGTTTAATCTCTATAGTCACAGAATAGTTAAAGAAGGGATTTAAAGAAAAATACAATATCACCAACTGGAGAAAAAAACCGCAACCAGAATGAATGACTACAGCAACAATAAAGAGATAATTTTAATATATGGTAACAAATGAAACCCCATCCAAAAAAAAACAAAAACGAAATATTGTCTTAACATGCTGTGCTAAAATTCATAAGAACATGTGAAGACAGATCGGTCATAACCCCTCACGAGGAAGCAAACAGTATCTGTGTCAAAGTCAACAAGTATTTTCAAAGGCCATCATGTTTTAGTGGAAAACATGCAGTTAAATGCAGCGTATAATGTGATGATTAAATCTGTTGAACAATCTGTGGAATGATACTGATACAAAACAAAAAAAAAAGTCTAAACTGATTTTCAGCTGATTAATTTTTCCAAGACTTTTTTCTCCTTTTCAAACTATAATCACCAGATCAATAAAGAGAGCTCAATGATAGCAAGATTTATTATGAATTCACATACATGGAATTTTTTTTATTCTGGCGGTTAGGCCCCATCAGGATAAAACATCTCCATAGAAAGCAAGAAAGAAAGAAAGAAAGAAAGAAGGAAAGAGTACTCCTACAGAAAATCAACATCTACAGTGCTGTTGTTTTTTGTTTTTCTTGCCCTTTTGTATCTGTTTAAGTGGGAGAGTACTGCTGGCGTTGTGTGTGGCTGCCGCTTCTCCCTCTCATAGCCCCCTGCTTTCCATCCACCCCTGTATGTTTGTGTTATGTTTATCTGTTGTCTTGTTTCACCCCGTTTATTGTAAAGCGACTTTGAGTGTTAGAAAAGTGCTATGTAAGATTGATTTATTATTATTAAAGCGGCCCATGAATATAGAAAGTAGGGATGCTCCCGAGTCTGGATGCTGATGGTGGTTGAGACTCTACAGGTGGATATCCAGAACAAATGAGGGATGTATTGAGGTGGTGATGGGGGCAGAGGTGGGTTGCACTGCACAGGATTCTGCAAACAGAGAATGAAAGATTTAGCTACGACTTCTAAATTTCAGCATTCAACAGCTGATCGGTTAGCTGAGCGCGGGCAGAAAGGTGATTTGTTAGCAGTGATGACACAACTAGTGAAAGAGCCATTGAGCTTCGACAGCATGGGAAAGCGGAAATGACGGTGACGGTCGTAATTATTTTGAATGAACATGACAGCATGAGAAACTAGAAAGAGTATGATGAAAACTGTATTGGGTGAGCGAAAAGGGGAAAAAATATAGAATGAATGATTACTCTTAATGAACTTTCTTTTGGGATTCGTTAAAATAGCCATATATCTCAAAAAGTCTGATCAATAAGTATGATTTTTGCCTCAGTTGCTGCATATATCAAAATAAACATTTTTCAATATCTGGGTCTGGCCTTTCTGGGGCTGCTCTGCCTGCTGCCTCTGTCTGTTCCCACAGTCCAACCTGTGGACATGTATCAAACCTCTTCTCATACCTTTCACAGCCAGCAGCACATATTTGCAGAGTGAGGGGAGCAGTGTGGCGGATATATTAATCAGCTGAGTAAATAATTCCACAAGTGTGTCCGGTTCTGTGTGTTTGTGCGTTGCAGACATTGACGAGTGCAGAGACAGACCCTGCCTCAACAATGCCTTGTGTGTACAAGGTGTTGGCACTTTCACCTGTGCGTGTGAGGTGGGATACACTGGTATTCTGTGTGAAACAGGTGAGCACAGTTTCCCAGGGGTCCCGGAAAAAAACGGGTCTCTCTCTCTCTCCAGAGTAAACAATCTCTGCTGCTTTCTACATCAAATTCATTCTTTTGGCAGATGTCTAAATCCACAGAGAGTTTCCCAGTCAACCTGGATAAATAGGTCCAAGTAGAGGTTATGGTTCAATTGATTTGCAAACAGCTTTTTTCCTGGGTCACAAAGTATAGTAATGAACCGTGCTGAGAAAGTTCACCAAAGTCGCGTAAGGCTCCAAAAAGGCCTTTCCAAATGTATCGTTCAGAGTTTGTCTCGTGATTGGGTGTTGATGAAACTTGAACCCCTTGGGGAGTTAAATTATTGGGCCCTGTACAGTTCACAAATCCTTGTTTCTACATAAATCCGGATTACTCTTAATACCAGACACCTGGTCACTGAAACCCAATGCCTGCAGAAGGGAAGTTCAATTTTCTAATCCAGTTCAATGTCTTATGACATCAACACACGGACAACACTTTGCTTTTCCATGAGAAGATGGGAAGGTTTGAATGTGAAGATGACTCTACCGTGGACATAGTTACGTCGGGATAGCCCCACTGATGTTTGATTTGGCTGTGTTTCTATGGATCCTCCAGATATGGATGAATGTGAATCACAGCCTTGTCTGAATGGAGAGTGCGTCGATCAGGTGAACGGCTTCACCTGTATTTGTCCTGCTGCCTTCACCGGAACGCGCTGTGAGACAGGTGACTTCCTTCACTTCGCCGAACTCTGCCAGATGAAACAAAGAAGCATGTTTGGGGAAAAAATGGCTGTTAATTGAAAGTGTTCACATTGCCTGCAAATACTGCTTCTCCTCTCTGTTTGGTTTCCTGTAATATCACATTTTTCCGAATGGGACAAGCAAAGAAAAAAAAACCTGGCTAACTGCTGAGAGTAAATTGGGTGGCTGTGGTTAAAGACTGTTTTGAGTGACCTGGTATGTTGGTTGAAAGTTTTTGTGGCATATCTTATGTGCTGAATCTCATCAGCTGTGTGTTTACTTCATGGTTTGCCATTGTTTCTGTCCAGGATAGCCTTCCTATGTTTTATGAGTGCAGTGTATGGTGATTCCTTGCGAATGCCTATACAATTCTCATATATTACAAACTATGTCATCTTTTTCCCTCAGAGTTCATAGTGCTTCAGGTGAATTCAAGTCAGGCAGAAAATCAAACAGGTAAAAGGAAGTCTTTGATTTATACGACTCATACAAATGATGGTTGTGGTTGCCAGAATTTTTCATCCAATTTTCAGTTTTGAGGATGTGAGTGGGAACCGGCTCTGATAATTCTATGTCCATCCATATGCTGCAGCCTTTCATGGTTTTCCATCCCACAGTATCATGTGAAGGAGAAGATTGTGAAAAGCACCAGATTTGCGAGTACACCAGTCCTGGATTCTACAACTGTACATGCACTCCGGGCTACTATGGTGACAAGTGTGAAGGTAATGTACCTGGGCATCCCTTCTTCTAAGTCTTTTTGCAGGCAGTTGGACAGGTCACGAGCAGATGGAAGGGTTTTAGGAGGAGCTGTCCTATCCCACAGGAATTTGGAATGTGCTCCTGGAAGAGAAGCTGCTGTGATGATGGATTATTGTAATTATCAAAACTGACACGGCCTCGCCCCGTTTACTACCGGAACCTGGGAACAGCCGCTGCTTGATGTTGTGCATAATTGTTTTATAGCACATTTTATTAGTTTACCAACAAGAGGAAATGCTTTGTCTAGACTTAAAGGGCCTCTTTATGAGTCAAACCCAGTCTTTGGTATTCAGGTCATTTCATCAGACAGAGCTGTTGAAATATGCATGCTCTGACACCGCCACTTGATTCTCTGGAAGTTAGCCATGGCACCACACTATGGTAGTGCTTTAAAGAACAGCTGCTGCTTGCATAGCCACAGGGCAATTTGTTCACAAAATATGTACAGTGGTATTATTCCAGCTCGATGCTTCATATCCTCCTTTGAGAGATATATATGATATCATTTTGTATGATATAATTAATTTCTATGAGTGTACGTATTATATGTGTTTTAGGAAATAACTTATGTGTTTTTGAAACCTGGGCAGGCTCCCATGAGAGATTAAGTTCATCTACCAGGACGGGCTGCCGCGTGTCTTTTTCTCACACCAAAAGCTCTTTAATAGTATTTGAGCTATTGCAAATGCATGCTACTTCTCACCCCTGAGCTGAAATAACTATCACTGCTTATATAGGCTCTCTTAAATCTCCCAAATACTTTCCTGCTTGGCTCACTTGGAAGGCACAGTGGAAAAAGGAGCATGGTCCTCCAAGGAAGAGAAAGTAGTGGGACACAGGAGTGCCTAATCAGGCCCTCAGATCAAAGGCCTCGGCCGCACAGGTGGCCAATGAAAGTGGCTTGAGCAAATTAACAATCCATTAATTGCCCCCAGGGCCATATGTTTTGATCACAAAACATGCTCCATATCATCAGAAAAATAATACCCTCCACCAAGCTCCTGGGACTTCAAAGGAAAGGCATTTAGCAGTGATATGGCTACATCCTTTGATCCGCTGCTGCAATTAGGGAGGAGAGGAAAATAAAAACATTCGTACAATTTGTTCTGAGCGGATGTGCAGCGTGATGACTGGTAATGGTCTGGTCCTGTGAACTTTGTGGGAAAAGATGTGGGAAAGAGAAATGACAGTGAATCACTGCATAGTTTACATTATAGCTGATGAAAGAACCTCAACATGCAGAACACATGTTGACCATTGATACCTTCTGTCATGTTTACACTTTGGCCAATCCTAAAACTTTAAAATGTTAAACCGCTGTTTAGCCGCTTGCTATCAAATAGCCCAAGTAAATTTCATAGCTCTGAGCCCCCACCCCCCCACCCCTCTCTCTCTCTTTCGCGCTTACCCACTCACCCTCAGTATCTCTGTTTCCATCTCTGCAGATGAGTGTCCATGTCAGAATGGTGGTGTCTGTGTGGACATCAATGGGACCTGTGAATGCCCAACAGGTTACACAGGCCTCTACTGTCAGTTTGGTGGGTCTAACATTCTGTACAGCCACTGGTCACAGTGTAACCCTAACTTGCCCTATCACCTGATCTCATAACAGCTTTGACTTAAATGATTGTGTGTTTTTGTGTTGGTAAATCCACACAGATATCTGCCCAGAATTTGGCTGAGTTTCTCAATCTCCCCCTCTCAGAGGTAACCCAGACGCCATGCAGTAACAGCAGGCCGTGTCCTGATGGAGGACCTTGTCTGGAATATGGAGGGACCTACCTATGTACATGCCAGACGAGCGGAGCAGAGCTAGATCACAAAGACTTCTACCCCTATGGTAAGAGCACGAGGCACCAACAACAGGCCTTTTGCAGTTAAATGTGTGTTGTACGAACAGCTGGATAATATAGTTACAACCAAAATTTAAAACAGTTTCCTTTGGTCTTGACAAGTGCTATTTTCTTTTGAAAGACAGTGGCCACATTCGCGGGTTCCATTTGCTGTTTGTAGAGAAGTGATAAAGGTTGTTTATGTTGTTGCTCACTGCTTGTGAAGGACTTGTTTCAGCTCAACCATAAAAGGACAAATGATTCACACTTTCTAGTGGTTGGATCTAGCCTCCATGTTTAAATGAAGTTCAGCAGTGTTACTCTCTCCCAGTGCAATGGAACACAGTCAAGTCTCGGTGTGTGTTTTTCAGTACAGCCCCGATCGATCTGCGACTCCTCTCCGTGTCTGAATGGGGGATACTGCTATGAGCGGGATGGAGGCTACACCTGTGAATGCAAGCATGGATACTGGGGGAAGCACTGCGAGAAAGGTAGCATGACTGATTGATAAAGCAGAAGATATACACTACCGTTCAAAAGTTTGGGGTCACATTGAAATGTCCATATTTTTGAAGGAAAAGCACTGTACTTTTCAATGAAGATAACTTTAAACTAGTCTTAACTTTAAAGAAATACACTCTATACATTGCTAATGTGGTAAATGACTATTCTAGCTGCAAATGTCTGGTTTTTGGTGCAATATCTACATAGGTGTATAGAGGCCCATTTCAAGCAACTATCACTCCAGTGTTCTAATGGTACAATGTGTTTGCTCATTGGCTCAGAAGGCTAATTGATGATTAGAAAACCCTTGTGCAATCATGTTCACACATCTGAAAACAGTTTAGCTCGTTACAGAAGCTACAAAACTGACCTTCCTTTGAGCAGATTGAGTTTCTGGAGCATCACATTTGTGGGGTCAATTAAACGCTCAAAATGGCCAGAAAAAGAGAACTTTCATCTGAAACTCGACAGTCTATTCGTGTTCTTAGAAATGAAGGCTATTCCATGCGAGAAATTGCTAAGAAATTGAAGATTTCCTACACCGGTGTGTACTACTCCCTTCAGAGGACAGCACAAACAGGCTCTAACCAGAGTAGAAAAAGAAGTGGGAGGCCGCGTTGCACAACTGAGCAAGAAGATAAGTACATTAGAGTCTCTAGTTTGAGAAACAGACGCCTCACAGGTCCCCAACTGGCATCTTCATTAAATAGTACCCGCAAAACACCAGTGTCAACATCTACAGTGAAGAGGCGGCTGCGGGATTCTGGGCTTCAGGGCAGAGTGGCAAAGAAAAAGCCATATCTGAGACTGACCAATAAAAGAAAAAGATTAAGATGGGCAAAAGAACACAGACATTGGACAGAGGAAGACTGGAAAAAAGTGTTGTGGACGGATGAATCCAAGTTTGAGGTGTTTGGATCACAAAGAAGAACGTTTGTGAGACGCAGAACAAATGAAAAGATGCTGGAAGAATGCCTGACGCCATCTGTTAAGCATGGTGGAGGTAATGTGATGGTCTGGGGTTGCTTTGGTGCTGGTAAGGTGGGAGATTTGTACAGGGTAAAAGGGATTCTGAATAAGGAAGGCTATCACTCCATTTTGCAACGCCATGCCATACCCAGTGGACAGCGCTTGATTGGAGCCAATTTCATCCTACAACAGGACAATGACCCTAAACACACCTCCAAATTGTGCAAGAACAATTTAGAGCAGAAGCAGGCAGCTGGTATTCTATCGGTAATGGAGTGGCCAGCGCAGTCACCAGATCTGAACCCCATTGAGCTGTTGTGGGAGCAGCTTGACCGTATGGTACGCAAGAAGTGCCCATCCAACCAATCCAACTTGTGGGAGCTGCTTCTGGAAGCGTGGGGTGCAATTTCTCCAGATTACCTCAACAAATTAACAGCTAGAATGCCAAAGGTCTGCAATGCTGTAATTGCTGCAAATGGAGGATTCTTTGACGAAAGCAAAGTTTGATGTAAAAAAAATCTTATTTCAAATACAAATCATTATTTCTAACCTTGTCAATGTCTTGACTCTATTTTCTATTCATTTCACAACATATGGTGGTGAATAAGTGTGACTTTTCATGGAAAACACAAAATTGTTTGGGTGACCCCAAACTTTTGAACGGTAGTGTAAGTGCACAGAAATGTATATTTCTCGAGGGTTTCTTTTAAATCCAAAATATTGCTTTGAACTTTTGGTTATTTCTCAGGTCCTGCACGAGGGCTAGAGATTGAAATCATGATGAAACATGCCACAGGAGTTAATGCTTTTTCACTCCTGACAGTACCGAATTCTGGCAATTTTGATTTATGACTTGAGTTATGGATGATGTTACTGAATTGCATCTCTTTACAAGTTAAAAGCTATAATGCTTTAAGACTTTTCCCTGGAACACATATATAATGTGTGCCATGAAAACCAGAGTGGCCACCACTTAAATGATGAATTTCTCCCTATGTCTTTCCAGTTAAACTCAATATCTGTGCTTCTGGTCCCTGCCGCAATGGCGGCTCCTGTAAGGAAGAGGCAGGGAGCTACCGATGTGTGTGTCCCTACAGGTTCACAGGAAAGCACTGTGAAGTGGGTGAGTGTTAGCCCATCCTCTGCTGATAAAAACAGCAATTTTGAGGCCATGAGGCTTTTCATCATTTGTTTTTCAAACTGTGTCCAATGGAAATGTTGCAACCGCTGCTTGCGCAATAATGGAGAGCCCTTTGAGAGCTCTCAATAACTGCATTTTTTGTAATAATGAACTTTAAAAAAAACTATGGCTCTGCCCATAACATTTTTTTCTCTTGTACAAAGCTTTTTCTTACATGATGCACAAACTTTCTTATACAACCCAAATGTGCCACACAGAAAGATTTGTAAATCTAATGCTGACTGTGGATGGTTTGTTCTCAGGGAAACCAGACCCCTGTGCCTCCAGCCCCTGTGTGAATGGGGGAACATGTTTTCACTACATAGGAAAATATAAGTGTGAGTGTACTGAGGCTTTCAGTGGCAGGCACTGTGAGATAAGTCGGACCTCTGCACATTCCTCAGCAGGTGAGCAGACTGTGTCACTCTGCAATCATGTCGAAGTCTCATTCCAATGCAAAAGTTGATATGGTTTTCACTTGAGGCCAACTAGACTGAATATGAGCAGGTGATATCTTGACGTGTTAGATGGAGATATTGGGTTTTCTGAGAGATTAAATAATCCTGAGCCAGTTGTGTTACTGTATTGGAACCCTTCCTCATTTACAGATACAGAAACTGCCATAATTACATTGACTATGTAGAGTAAGAGCTGGTGAAACTTGGTGATTTGGCTTTCTGATTCATGTCTGTGCAGCAAAGCATGTATGTATGTGTGTATGTGTGTGTGTGTGTGTGGGGGTGGGGGGTGGATTGTTTAAAGACAAATAGAAAACCTGGGTGGACTACACCTCTGTTGCTATGTATCTGTGTTGCCCTGGGTCACAAACCTATTTTAGGTCTTAACATTTGTGAAGATCAGTTGGTATGAGGGCGAATAATATTTCCTCTAAGTAACTGCTGGGCAAAACTGCTTGTATCGTTGTATTTATTCCAGAGACAGGCTGTGGGCCACCACCACAGGTGAAGCATGCTGAGGTCCAGTTCTCATCCACACTACCAGGCTCCATGGCCATTTATATGTGCTATTCAGGCTTCAAGCCTGTGCCCAGAGCCACCCAGAGCATCTGTGGTATTCAGGGAGCATGGAGCCAGCCACCCGTCTGTGAGGGTAAGTAACATTCATTTATTAAAACAACAACTACTGTGTGCAAATAATCTTTTAGTGGGCACCTGGGAGTCCTGAGGTGCCAAATGTTACCTTGGTGAATGAAAATGGTAAAACAATTACAGAATTATCCTCTTTTTAATAGGAAAAGGTCACACTGACCATACTGGTAGATATAGCCTTTCTTTCAGAAATACGGAAATTCGTTAAGCAAGATCACATCATTGGCTTGTTGTCATAGACTAATATGGTTCTTCATCTATAGTTGCAGAACATAAATGCAAAATAGGCTAGGTTTAGCATATTCAGATCCTTCTTTGTGTTGCGACATTCCAGAGGTCAATGAGTGCTTCTCACAGCCTTGCCTTAATGGGGGTACGTGTCGGGACCGGGTAGCATCATACCTGTGTGAATGCAATGACGGCTTTACTGGGAACCGCTGTCAGACAGGTACAAAAAAAAAAAGCTTTACTGGGAACCGCTGTCAGACAGGTACAAAAAAAAAAAGCTTATGAATGATCAGATATTATCACCATTATGTACCCTATATATGCCATATGAAATAAGCTGAAATGGTATGCACAAACGCCCCACTGAATGTACTTCTGCATGTGTACATAGACATAGATGAATGTCAGTCAGAGCCTTGCAAGCATGGGGGAACCTGTGAGGACCAGCCTGGCTCCTACTTATGTCATTGTCAGCAAGGGTTCAAAGGCCAGAACTGTGAGCTAGGTACTGCATTCATTAATTTGCTTACATTACTGTCACCTTCACAGCATGCAGTTCATATAAAAGTTATATATTACACATTCAAACTATACACGCTGATGAGACTGTTTTTGTTTTTGTATCTGAATACCCATGTTCAGAGCAGGATGGCTGCGACTCCAACCCCTGTTTAAATGGAGGTGTGTGTCGTGGTTACAGATGGAATTACCTGTGTGTGTGCAAAGAGGGTTTCTTTGGGGACCAATGCCAGATGTGTAAGTAAAAGTGCACTGCTTGATAAGTTAGTTATAATGACAGTAAAGCGCCTCAAAACACAGAACCTTCTGACTGCAGGCTGCTGAGTTGCACCAACAATGGTTCTGGTTTGGTACAGTCTATTGCAAATACTTTTCTTTGTCACCTCCAAGTGGAGAATCCTTGTGTACTGCAGCCTTGTGGAAACCGCGGCCAGTGCAGAAGTGACGGGAAAGGAAACTACAATTGTGCTTGCAGAATAGGACACACTGGCAAGGACTGTGAGAAAGGTCAGCATGAGTCACATTCCTTCTCATCTCCTATCAAGAATAAAGATAAGGTTATAATTTAGTTGATTTGACATTTGTCAGAATGTGCAAATAGCCGGTTCTACATAATGCAAAGACAATTTATAATTTTGTGATGTATGGATTAGACATATAAGGTTGCCACTGTTCCCAGACCTGTTGCCTCCTTCTGGTCTCCATGTGTTGCGTGTGGAAGAGAACGAGGTGGAACTACGCTGGGATGAGCCGGAGCCTTCCCATAACCTGGTCCATGGCTTTGCTGTCACCTATGCCCCCCTGGGCTGGGGAAACCGCAAAACTGACTTCCTCGAAAGACATCAGTCCACCCATGTTCTGCGGGGTCTGGTGCCTGGCCTGCTCTACAATATCTCAACCTTCTCTATTAAAAGAAACACCAACAGCAATGACATTAGCCAGCCTGCTGTCGCACTGATTCGCACCAGTGAGTGCTCTCTTTAAAATAGTTACAATTTATATACTAGAAGTGTAAATTTGTAGTGTTTTGCATTAATGTTCCTGCATGATCTCTGCAAAATGAATGATGATGATGATGATGATGATGATGATGATGATGGCAGTGTATGTCTATGTGTGTGTCTGTGTGAGTGTGTGCATGCATGCATGAACTTAAATGTATGCATGTGTGTCTCTGTCCCAGGACCCCGGCGGATAGAGCAGCTGCAGGTGGTGAATGTGTCCTCCTCTCAGGTTTGGCTACAATGGCAAGTTCAGGCAGCTCGTCATGCAGCAGTCAGCCAGCTGCGTGTGTCTCTAGTTCCATCAGATGGTAGTGGGGCCCGCACTGCCGTGCTCAACACAAGCACCACTGAGTATACTTTCAGGTTAGAGTCGTGCCTAGTCACCAAAAATGCAACAGTATCCGTCTGCGGACTGCAAAGCAGGGGTGTAACGTACAAGACATGTCCCTAAAGTACAAATGACACCCACTTGCCAGTTCAAGGAATCACCCTATCCCCCCACGCTAAAGTCAAGCTTGGGAGGTAAAGGTTAGGGCAATTGATGGTAGTCCTGCTACACGTTTCACCCCTACACACTGCGCTTCTGTCTTGCAGTCCGCAGACACACCCTTCTCTAAAAATGCGTTGCTTTTAAAGGCTGCAGTATCATATATGTCCACTAGATAGTACTGTTTAAGCGCTGCGATCAGAATGGTTTCGCTTTAGAGCTGCTGCTTATCTTTCAACCACTAGAGGGAAATGTTGCATCACCCTTAAACCGGACTTCAGCAACAGCTAGATGAATAGTATGTGGGATTGAATTGTTTGAGATAGTTAAGATTATTCGTGTTGCAGATTTTGTATCAGCATTTATTTTCCCCAGCTCTTTGCTTCCTGGTCAGTTGTACACTGTGGATGTGTTGGCTCAAAGCGGAATCAGACCAGATGAGTTCCCCTCCACAAGCCATTCAGCTGGACCTCTGCAAATCTGGACGAGTAGGTTTCATCTGGAATAGCGGATCACCTTTAATGTATTTACAATCCAAATATCTTCAAGCAACTGCCACATTACTATGACGGCCTCCTTTTGATGGATTATGTGCATGATTGATTGTTAGATTTTTAAGGTCATAGAACAATTTCAGGTTAGTCATTATTTTTGCTTATTTAATTGCATTCTTTTCTAAGAGGCTCTATTTTTGGAACACGACAGCTGATTGGCTATTGTAATTAATTATCACGTTTTGTGGCTGCTCTATAAGAATTTCTACAATCAGGGACCGGCCAAACTGAAAAAAGGTTAAACAAAGTAACTAAATTACTTTTTACTTTTTATGCCATCAGTGCATCTGTGACCATGAGTCTTTTCCCCCCTCAGGGCCACTCCCTCCACAGAACCTGTCCCTGTCACATGTTACCACCAACTCAGCCCTGATCACCTGGAGCCGCCACCCTAGAAACATCCCAGATGGCTTTGTGGTGAATGTGACTCGAGGGTTGAATACCAGGAGTCGTTTCTTATCCAACGGGAAGTTAGGATCATATACCCTGCGTGAACTGACCCCAGGACAGCACTACTACCTGGCTCTAACGGCCGTCAAGAACACAGGGCAGGAACAGATCCACAGTATACCTCAACATTTAGCCTTCACTACCTGTGAGCATTTGTGTAGGAATGAAAGAGAAACAAAGTCATTTTCTCCTCTGCCCTTTGAATACATTAGCATATAACATGCTTGTCTCCAAACCGCAAAGCCCCATCTCAAAAAGCACCTTTTCAAACTGGCATATTCAGTCTGATCCACGTTTCATTGAGTTTTGTGCAGATGATGATTGTATACTTATCTGTTGTATTAACTTTTTGTCTACTCTGCTTTGTTTTGACCTTATGATGTCTGATACAGTGGCTTGTTTTTTTAACTGTGTTCTGTAAGATGTCCTTGAGCGCTCTGAAAGGTGCCCACAAACAAAATGTATTATTATTATTATTATTATTATTATTATTATCATAACAGTGTCTTGAGTGCATAGTATGGATGGCTGCTGTGATAATCGAGTCCCTAAATTTGACATTACTTCTAACCTTTCCTTGGTACAGCAAGTGAGATCCATTATTGCAGCATCAAAGGACAGGGGCCATTACAATGTAATGGTCATGGCACTAACATATGGCAACATCATGTTAACACCAGCATGTATTTTCGGTTCAACAGAACCACTTAGTAAGATGTGTTGCATTTAAGTGACACGATTGTTGAAAGAAAATGTGTGTATCTGCTATGTGCCAGTGCCAATGGATGCCCGAAAAAGAGATAAAACAAAAGGGATGAGACAGGGGTCCCATGTCAGTCGCACACGTGCCCAATCAAAACCTCAGGACCAAGGAGGTGCAGCAGAGACAGAGAACTCTGAGGAACTGCCCAGGTACCAGCGAGCTTGTTGATTTTTTAGTGCTCATGAGAATTTAAATACAGTATTATTCTATTTAGACAATGCCATTCATACAAAATAACTCTTCTTGTATCATTTGTGATATTCATGAAGTTTACTGAATGATACAAATCATGATTCAAGTGGAGGTTTATATGTTCTGCTCTGAAAATGTGATTTTGCTGGCAGTGATAACCAGATGGTGGTGTTTGCTGTGTTGCAGATACACAGAACTTATTGACAGAAGGGGAAAGATAACGGCTCAGTTCACCAACATGCCCAGAAAAGCCATTCGACATCGTGCCAGTAAGTACAAATAAACATGACATTAATGAATATTTAGGGGAGAATGGATATTGGATAGTTCGCACTTAACTCAGAAATAGGCTTACAAACGTCCTATTAATGACACCACTGTATTTTTTATTGTGTACAAATCCAGTGTTACTTTATTTTATTAATATCAACTTCATGTGCATGTTACACAATTAAAAAATGTTATTATAGTGTAGTCTGTTCACCTATTCATAGCATATTCAAAGATGACATTCTTACCAAAAGACACAGAACATTTCAAATGTTAAATGATTCAAACTCCTGTGGACACAACTCACTAACTAGCATTTGCTATCAAAAACAGAATGTATGATTGTTGCAAATAATGAGACTACTGTCAATGATTGTCACATGTATCATGTCAAATATTTTTCATCTTCACGCACACGTTAAGGCCAGCCAAAATACGGATTAGCCAGTTAGAAACCTTAAGACGTAACTTTTCTTGGGTCTGATTATTAAAGTGACTATCAGCAATTTTAATTAGAACACTTTTCATAACATTCGGTGAAACTCTTTCGACATCTTGACAGCTATCAAGTAAGTAGGTGCACTGAGAAAATAATCTGGTCTCTGTGGCCGCCCTAGCTGCTGTAAACAGACAGAACATTTTCTCCGTAACCCGCTCCTAATCAGCCAATCAGGAGAGTTCTTTGTAAGCCAGCGTCTCCATTGGTCTCAACTTGCTGTCAATTTGTTTGCACTTTAACAAGGCTCTTAGGCAAAAGTGAGGGGGAGGACTATTTTGCAGTATGTTTTCAAAATATTGCTCTAATTTCCGCCCAGGATCGCTTACCGCCACTTTATTGTTTAAATACTAATCTGTTTTGGATCAGTGAACACTCACCTAATGGGTTAAAGTGATGTTTTTGAATGATTGTTCACTGTTGGTGAAATCCAGATTAAATTACCAATTAACTTCTTTCATCCCCCTTTTCCTTTTTATGTTGATACATAACATGAAAACATTTTGCTTTGCAGAACCTGACCCTCCAATCAGGTTAGAGAGGATGGAGGAAACAACAAATAAAATCAGCCTTGCATTAGAGATGCAAGAGGAAGTCTTAAGGACAAAGTCTGGTAGGTGTTTTTTTGTTGTTTTTTTCTCTTCCCCTAGTCCGAAGAGTTTTGGCTGTTTGCAGTTGGCACCTATAGATGACACACCACCCCATGTAATTGGTCCTAGCTGGAAACAAAACGGTCTTCACACCTCACAGCACTGATGCACAATCCGATTTGCCACATAGAAGTGAGGTTAATGTCCTGGTCACCATTCCATGGAAGCAGCCTGCTCATTAGCCTGCCTCTGCATATACACATGCATTGGAATATCTCTCATGCCCAAAGAGTAGTGCCAGCTTCTGTCGAGCATTTTGGTTGAGGTTTCAAAGAGGACCCTCACCCTGGAAGAGAGAAACATGATGAGGGTGAAAGCAAGTTGACAAAATGAAAGGCAAGCGGATGAAAAATAGAGCAAGAGACTGCCAACGTAGGTATGTACTAGAGCTTGGAAATATATCGATATAATATCAATACCATGACGAAACTAGATACTGCTGGGAATTCTGGTTATCGTAGTAATGTAATATTGTGGTGATACACAATTGAGGGTAGATTCACCAGGGGCTGCTGCTCCTTTAAGGCAGACGTTCAGAGTGCTGACGTAGGCACTGCTTAGAGTTTCTGGGGTGCAGCCATGTTTGCAGCAGCCTAGCGGTTAGCTGGTTGCCACGAGAGATTGTGTTGTATCGGTGTTGTTTTGTGTGGCGAGTAAACGGAATTGACTCGACTCGATCTCTCCGTCTCCTCATTCCTGCACTCCCACAATACCTTAAATGTTGTCATTCCCTGGTCTTAATGGCTGCATTACAGTAAAGTAATACAATTTTATGACTGTTTTATGTGAGTGAAATGAACAACAATTGCTTCTACCTGCTTGGTCATCGTATCCACATTACCAAAGATCATTTCTAAAACGAAAAAAAAATAGGGAAATAAACTTTGTGTGTAAATATAAAAGGAATAGCACCAATCCCCAAACATTGTCACATTGTTGATATCGAGGTATTCAGTCAAAAATATTATGATATGAGCATCCGGGTAGCATAGCGGTCTATTCCGTTGCCTGCCAACACGGGGGTCGCCTGTTTGACACAATTGGCCGTGTCTGCGGGTGGGAAGCCAGATGTGGGTATGTGTCCTGGTCGCTGCACTAGCACCTCCTCTGGTCATTCGGGGTGCCTGTTCGGCGGGGGAGGGGCTGTACTGATACAGCCTAGTCTATAGATGGCGCTGTGGCGTTATTGATATTGCAGTACGCTGTGTCGTATGTTATGCAGTAACGAAGAATAAACTTCGCACTTGAGAATAGCATCTGGCGTGAGTAGCAGTCATTACATGGTACCAGGAGTAAATCCAGAGTAAAACGGTAAAAAAAATAAAATGATAATATACGTCCACCTGACGAGCTAAAGTTAACAGGCAATGTCCACGAGAACTGGAAAAGCTTCAGGCAGAGTTTTGAGTTTTACCTGCTGGTGGTAGGGATAGAAGAATATGACGATCGTCGCAAGATAGCCCTGCAGCTAACTGTAGCTGGCAGATCCGCGCTGGATGTGTACAACACGTTCACGTTTACGGAGGATGAGAAAGACAAATTTCCCGCGGTCCTGGGGAAATTTGAGGAGTACTGCACACCAAGAAAGAATGAAACATACGAACGACATGTCTTCAGAAACAGAATACAAAAAGAAGGAGAGTCCATAGAAAGTTATGTGACAGACCTACGTCTAAAGAGCCAGTCCTGTAACTTCAGCACACTGTGTGATTCCACGATAAGAGACCAACTCGTCGTGGGAGTGCAGGACAAGAGAGTAAGACTACTTTTATTAAAGGAAACTGACCTTACTCTAGAAAAAGCAGTAAAAATTTGCCAAGCATCTGAAAGCACAAAGCTACAGCTCAAGTCCTTTGACAATGACAGCGAAACAACGATCAAGTCAGCTGATGCAGTGCAAAAGCACAAGAAGAAAAATGAAAAATGGGAGTCACCGAAAACAAAAGAGAAACAACATGGACAAAGACTATCAAAACAATATGGCACAGGCTGTGAACGTTGTGGAAGTCAACATGCTCCAAACAAGTGCCCAGCATATGGCAAAGAATGTCGCAAATGTGGAGGTAAGAATCATTTTGCAAGGACATGTTTCACAAAGAAAAAAGTGGATGTAGTGGGACAGGCAAAAGAGGCAAGCGACAGTGATGATGATGATGTGCTGTATGTAGAGATAGTAGCACTAGTGGATGAGGATGGCACTGAAGATGAATGGATAGCCAAGTTAGAAGTGGATAATGTAACAGTCCCAATGAAGATAGACACAGGGGCATTCCTACCCATGAAATACGACAAGAAACGGAGAATAAAGCCAAGAGTGAGACCAAAGGAAATGAACATAAGAGTGTATAACAATGAGCCTATACCATCAAAGGGTGTGTTTAGGGCTACCCTGTCAGGAGAGGGGCGCTCTTTTAGCACACTGTTTGGCCTAGTAGAGGAAGATAGACAGCCTTTGATAGGTCTGAAAGCAAGTGAGAGACTAGGGCTTGTCAAACGAGTCCATGCCATGGATAGCACTCTAGTGACCCCCAGAGGAAGTGCAGGGGAGTGTGCGAACAAAGGCTCTACAGCGGAGATAGTGAGAGAGTACAAAGACATCTTTTACGGGATTGGTCGCTTACCAAATAAGTACAAAATACAGTTAAAAGAGGGTGCCGAGCCTGTAATACACGCAGCTAGGAGAGTGCCAGTGGCATTGAGGGAAAGACTGAGAAAAGAGCTGCAGTCTCTGATAGACAAAGGCATAATAAGAAAAGTATAGGAACCTACAGAATGGGTTAATTCCCTTGTTATCATCGAGACGAAGACTGGTGCTTTAAGGCTATGCTTAGATCCAAAAGATCTGAACCAGTGGATCAAGAGAGAGCACTTTAACCTACCAACAAAAACAGACATCACAAGCGCAATGGCAGGTGCACAGTGCTTCTCTAAACTTGATGCATCCTCAGGCTTCTACCAGATTGAGCTGGATGAGGAAAGCGCAAAGTTGTGCACGTTCAGCACGTCTTTTGGAAGGCACTGCTTCCTCCGCATGCCCTTCGGTATAGCCTCTGCTCCAGAGATTTTCCACAGGACAATCCAACAGCTGTTTGATGGCATGGAGGGAGTGGGTGTGTTTTTGAATGACATTGTCATTTGGGGAAATTCAAAGTCAGAGCATGATGAGAGGCTAATAAAAGTGTTGGCCAAAGCAAAAGAGTCAGGGTTAAAGTTGAATGAACAAAAGTGTCAGTTTGGGGTGCATGAAATAACTTACCTGGGAGACAAGCTATCTGCAACAGGGATCCACGCTGACCCAGAAAAGATAAGAGCAATAAAAGAAATGCCGACACCAAAAGACAAAACAGAGTTGCAACGTGCCTTGGGCTTAGTTAACTATGTGGGCAGATTTATTCCCAACCTAACAGCAAACACAAGAGCACTGCGTAGCCTACTGGAAGATAAAAATGAGTGGCAGTGGGAGCATGAACACAAGGCTGAATGGGAAAAGCTAAAGACGTATCTCATACAGGATCCAGTTTTAAAATTCTATGACCCAGAGCTCCCGGTGAAAGTGTCCGCAAATGCTTCTAAAGATGGATTAGGAGCAGTTTTGCTTCAGGAACATGATGGTACGTGGTTCCCTGTAGCTTACACATCCAGAGCAATGAACACAGCGGAGCGTAACTATGCACAAACTGAGAAAGAGACATTAGGAGCAGTATTTGGGTGTGAAAGGTTCCATGAATACATTTATGGACGAGAAGTGGTGCTAGAGACTGATCACAAACCACTGATAGCGATCTCAAAAAAGGCACTGGGTGACACACCACCACGTATTCAACGCTTTATGCTCCGCCTCCAAAAGTACAGTCTGACATTCGAGTTCACACCAGGAAAGCATCTGGTCATGGCAGACGCTCTCAGCATAGCGTACTTGAACAACACAGGCCCAAGCAGTACAGCTCAAGATGTGTAAATACACATAGACTGTATACAAAAGAACCTGCCTGTGTCTGAGGAGAAATGGAGGCAGATTGCAGAGGCAACAGCAAACGACCGTGAGCTGCAGGTTGTTATGGAGAGAATACACCAGCCAGGATCACAAAGGCTACCACACCTATACGTGAACTTCAAGGAGGAACTAACTGAAGTAAATGGGGTTCTCATGAAAGGCAATGGGATTGCCATACCCACCTCAATGCGTTCACACATGGCAAAACTCACAGATGAGGGACACTTAGGCATAGAAAAATGCAAGAGACGAGCCAGAGCACTGATGTTTTGGCCACACATGAACAGAGACATTGAACAACTTGTGCAGCACTGTGAGACATGCCAGCGGCACAGGTATCAACAACAAAAGGAGCCCCTTATGGCTCACAGCAAGCCTGCAGAGCCATGGAGAAAAGTGGGCACAGACTTGTTTCACTTGGCAGGGAAAGATTACCTTGTCATCATCGATTATCAGTCAGCTTTTCCAGAATATGCCTGTCTGCCTGACACATCAGCAAAGCAAGTGATAAAACACACCAAAGCTATCTTTGCAAGACACGGGATCCCAGTGACTGTGATGAGTGATAATGGGCCACAATTTAGTAGCCAAGAGTACAAGGACTTTGCTGAGTCTTATGGCTTTGAGCACGTGACATCGAGCCCACACTTTCCACGGTCGAACGGCATGGCTGAGAAAGGAGTAAAGATAGTAAAGAGGCTGTTAAAGAAAGCTGCAGAGACTAGAGGTGATCCTCACCTGGCCCTGCTTAACTACAGAGCAGCTCCACTTGAGTGTGGAAAGTCTCCAGCGGAACTCCTTATGAACAGACAGCTGAGAACGCGGCTGCCACTCAGCTGAACACCTACTTAAAAAGAAAGAAGAATGGCCCATTAACCAGAACAGACTGCATGCCTACAATAGGTCCACCAAGCCATTATGTCCGCTGGCACAGGATGATGTGGTAGGCGTCAGATGTGATGGACAGTGGGGGCCGGTTGCAAAGGTAATTAAGGAGACAGCACCCAGACCCTATGAGGTGCTTACTGAATATGGCAACACACTGCGAAGGAATCGTAGTCACCTACTGAAAGTGCCACCTGCTGGTCGTGACGGACTGGAGTTCAGTGTCACTGATGGACTGAGAGTGCAATTCAGTGCAGAGCACAGCCCACCCAGCTCCACAGCAGAACACGGACTAATCAGTACCACACCTGTCACTGGATGGGATACAGACTATTCGCCTCCCCTGTGAGAGAGAGGCCAAGTAGACAGGTTATAAAACCAAAAAGACTAATTGAGGAATGTTAGGTATTTTGCTCATGATGAACGAAGGGAAAAGAGAAAAGTGAAAAGCGAACTGGAAATGTTTACGTTTGTTTATGGAAATGTTTATTTGCTTATGGGAACACAGCACAGTAAAGGGTTGCTTACAGGAAATGTTTATACTGATGTTTAAAACTTTTTTTTGTTTTTTTGTTATTATGGTCTCTAAACAAAAGCAGTGACATTTTGGTATACTGTATCAGACAGATTGCTTATAATTTGCTGTAAACCTCATTATACAGTAAGTGTATGGGGATAATTTCATTTTGTTTTCAAGTTGTCACTTGGTCATATCTTGAGCATATTACGGTTTACTGAGTTATGAAGAATGTTAATAGCACTTACATTGTGTTATATTTTAACAGTGTATTCAACTAGGCTTATTTGTTCTCTAAAAAAGGGGGGAGATGTACTGATACAGCCTAGTCTATAGATGGCGCTGTGGCTTTACTGATATTGCAGTACACTGTGTCAGGTGTTATGCAGTAAAGAAGAACAAACTACGCACTTGAGAATAGTAGCTGGCATGAGTAGCAGCCATTACACGGGGAACTGGAGGCAATAGCGTGATCCTCCCACGCACTACGTCTCCCTGGTGAAACTCCCTCACTGTCAGGTGAAAAGCAGCAGCTGGCGACTCCACATGTATCGGAGGAGGCATGTGGTGGTCTCTGTAGCATTCCAGCCGGACTTTATTCAGACGATGCACTCCAATAACGACTGATGGGTCCATGGTGCGGTATCAGACCATTTATTGCAGCATTTTACTAGTCACACCGTAGACACACCATAGAACCACCGTAATAGCTGTTCGCCTTCCAGCTAGGTGCTAAATAAATGATGATGATCAATGAACTATACGTTGTGAATTCGTTCTGTGCATAGCGAACATGACCATCATCTCCAACTTTCAGTTTAGTTCTGCCGTTTTCTCGCAGCAGCGCACAGCATCATGGGAGACCAGAGTTTTTCAAAATAAAGGTCACATAACAAAAGGAAGTGTAATTCGCTGTCAATATCAATCAGGACTGTACTTTAGGCACCAAATACAAATCAATAATGAGCACCGTACAAATCAATAATAATAAAAAATATAATGACAAAATTATATGGGTCATTTACACTCCCAC
Organism: Lampris incognitus; assembly: GCF_029633865.1. Classification (NCBI taxonomy): domain Eukaryota; kingdom Metazoa; phylum Chordata; class Actinopteri; order Lampriformes; family Lampridae; genus Lampris; species Lampris incognitus. Next base: position 75,767,196 of record NC_079213.1, read on the forward strand.
CAAATCATTAATGTTTTGAATATAGAAAATCAAGCATAAGCAAAAACAAATGATTTCTCAACTCAAAATGACCATAAACCATAAGTATCGTGGGAAATTAGTGTCAAGTATTTTAAAACAAAATAAAAAACGCATCTCAATAGATGCAAGGCATGTGTTGGTTAGTAACTAACTAGTCACTATCTAGTAACAAGACCAGTTTTTGAACTGGCCGTTCAAGCACTGTCTGCTTGGTGAGCTGTTCACCTTTTTTGCCTAGGTTTCTATCCTCTAGACAGATCTTCACCCTCCTAACCAGTCCATCTCTATCTACTACAGTCTCTAAAACTCTACCCAACCTCCATTCATTTCTGAGTCTAAGATATGAACACTGTCCGTAGCCAGTCGTGCTTGCATCGGAGAAGTGTTGTAACTCCTGTCTGGTGACCCTCCCAAAGTTTGCAGGTGCATAGCTCCGGGAAATGTCTATCTTCTCCATGTTGGTAAGGTCATTTTTCCATCTCTCCCACCGTGGGCGAAGTTCATCAGTCAGAGGATCATCCCAACCCGTTCCATGTCTGCACATTTCCTGCAGTACTCCCTTTCCGATGAGCAAGAATGGGGCGACAAACCCTAGGGGGTCATACAAGGAGGCAACCGTAGACAGTATACCTCGGCGTGTTGCAGGTTGATCCTTGAGATTGACGTTGAACTTCAAGCAGTCTGACTCGATGTGCCATTGAATCCCCAACGCTCTTTCTGAAGACAGGTCATCCAAGGTAAGGTTACGATCTTTGATTTCTGATGCACGTTCAGATAAGGGTATGCTTTCTATTACAGCTCTGTCGTTGGACAAAAATTTGTGGAGTCTTAGGCCACCCAGGGCACAAAGTTCTCTGGCTTCTCGAGCGAGCTGAATAGCCTTCTCTGTACTGTCCATACTTGCGACACCGTCATCGACATAAAAGTCTCTCAGAATGAACTGTGAACCTAGGGGGAATAGGTCTCTGTTCTCAGTAGCCAGGTACTTCAAGCCGTAGTTTGCGCAACCAGGCGATGAGGCAGCACTGAAGATATGCACCCTCATTCGGTGCTCTTGAGGTTGCGTGCTGAGATCTCCTTTCTTCCACCACAGGAAGCGCAGGTAATCCTGATCCGTCTCGCTCACGTGGAATTGGTGAAACATCTTTTCTATGTCGCACATCGACGCAGTAGAATGCAGTCGGAAGCGAAGGAGAACACCATTGAGATTGTTCATCAACTCGGGTCCGGTGAGCAGATGATCGTTTAGACTGGTTCCCTTGTATTCGGCAGAGCAGTCGAATACCACGCGCAGTTTGTCGGGCTTCTTGGCGTGGTAGACACCATGATGAGGTATGTACCATTTTTCTCCTTCCTTCCCATCATCATGTACTTCCTCTGCGTCACCCTTTTCTATGACATCCTCCATGAACTTGATGTACTGTTCTTTGTATCTTTCATCCTTTGACAGCTTCCTCTTCAGATGGCTAGGACGAACGATGGCAAGCTGTTTGTTGTCAGGTAGGTTGGATCTCTCCTTAAAAGGTAAGGGCATTTCGTAGTGACCTTGACTGTTCTTCGGGATGCCGTTTTTGAGTTTGTCCAGGAACAAGATATCTTCCTGGGACACCGTCTTTTCATCCTCCTTGGCATCTTTGAAGTCGGACTCCAGAATGCGAATAGCATCTGCAGGGGTGACTGGCGGGAGCTCCTTCACAGCTACCCGGAAACACTGTCTCGCCACGCTTGGAGTGTCAAGGCACGGTGAAGAGCAACCCACGATGCTCCATCCAAGGTCGGTTCGGATTGCGTAAGGCTCTTCATTTCCTCCTGCTATTACGTCTCTTGGTGCCATTGCCCTCGCACAGTTGTATCCTATTAAAAGACCAATATCACAATCTTGCAGCGGTGGAATCTCGTCTATGACTGCGGAGAGATGATTCCATTGTCTGGCTGTTTCACTTGTAGGAATGTGGGCGCGGTTCACCGGTATACAGTCCTTAGCGTAGGCAGGAGGAAGGTCGATGTGGAGGGAAGATCTGCACCGCGCACACGAAGCCCCGAGACTCGTTGGCTTTTCACGATGGTGTCACGTCCTATCATTGTCATTAACTTCAGTTTCACTGGACAGGACTCTGCCTTTAGAGCGCTGCTCACTTCCTGGTCGACGAATGTGGTGTCACTCTGTGTATCCAGCAGGGCGTAGACAAGTTTTTCTGTTCCTGAGTTGTTCTTGGACGACATCCATACAGGCACAATCATCGATGTGTTGGTAGACTGTCCAGTCGTGACGGCATGTGACATTGCAGTCGCGGCAGCTTCTGATTCATTAGCGTTGCTTGGGGGAGTGTTTTCCCGAGCTGCAGACAGTCCCCTTTTCACGTGGTTGTCATTGTGAAGACAGGTGGGGTGTTTGCCTTTGCAGGTGTTGCAGGTATGTCTATGTCGACAGTCCTTCGCGCTATGGCCGGGTTTGGTGCAGCCATAGCAGAGCTTGTTCTCTTTCACGAATTCTCTTCTCTCCTCCAGAGTCTTGGCGATGAACTTCGGACATGCATGTAGCCCGTGTTGACTGTCTTGGCAGAACGCACAGGGGTTTTTTTTCTTTCCGCTGACTGGCTTTTGCTTGTCACTGTCCGTTTCAGTTTGCGTACTCAGAACACTCGCCTTGTTCCTCTTAGGGTCCCTGTTATTCAGTTTTGCTGTGCTAGACTCGGAGTTGCGTAAGGCATAAGGTGAGGTGATCAGATTGCATGCGATCGCTGCCTCCTTTGCCATGAAGGTGGTGAAGTCCTTGAAGCTGGGGAATTCTTGATTCCTGTCCAAGGCTTCCGTAGCCTTCCTGTTCCATCGAGATGCTGCCCAGTCTGGCAGTTTGTGGACCAGCTTCATGTCCTCTTCACAGTCATTCAATATTTCGAGGCTCTTCACATGAGACATTGCGTCTTGGCAGGCGTTCAAGAAGTCGGAAAAGTCTCTAAGTCCCTCTGCATCCCTTGGTTGGATTTTTGGTCACTTTGCCTGTCTCTGAAGGCTCTCTGTATGACGAAGGCCTGTCCGTATTGGTGATTCAGTTTGCTCCATGCGTCCTTGTTACACTCGCCGTCGTTTCTGTAGAAGGTCCCTTCCAGTGTCTTACGAGCTGGGCCGCCTACATATTTCCTCAAGTAGTAAAGCTTGTCTGCTGAGGAGATGGCCTTTGAGTCAATGAGTGACCTGAATGAAGTTCTCCACTCAATGAACTGAATGGGGTCGCCATTAAATGCCAATGGCTCTGGCACTGGAAGTCTATTCAGGGCTATACTATCTTGGAGGGCCCGGGCGAGGGACGACACGTTTACATCAGGTGACGATGCTGTTATATTGAGGGTTTGGTTGCTGGGGAGCCGTGAAGATTTCTTTCAGGATCATTAGAGTGGACACTGCCGCCCTGTGATGTTCCCTGGTTATAGACTTGAAGTCTGGCCCATGCAGCCCTTAAGTCCTTTTCTGCCTGTAGACGTTCAAGAGCGCGTTTTTCCACTTCAAGCTGCCACCTTTGTTGCTCCTCTAGCGTCCTTCGTTGCTCCTCTAGTGTCCTTTGTTGCTCCTCCAAACGTTGTATCTTCTCCCTTTGCTTATCTTCTTCAAGCAACCCTTCGAACTCCGCTTCCTTTGCTGCAAGCTCTGCTGCCGCGTCCACACGTTTGACTGTTAAAGTGCTGCCTTCGTGGCTGTGGACTGACTTTGACACTCTTGAGACAGTGGATCCATAGATTGAGCGCGCATAGCCGCCCTTGAGTAGCTCCTTGAGACGTCGTTGTGCTTGTTCTGCATCAAAATCTAAATCGATGTCTACAATCCTCTCATAGGCAATTTTCTTAATCTCTGTTGTAGCTGCCTCACATGCATCAACACGGCTTCTCATTTCGGCTGAGGGTGTGAAGTGACCTCGTATGTCATTATAGGTGTTCAACACAGCCTCTTTATCCTTCTCCAAAGTATCAAACAGAAATGCCAGCTCAGTTTCCTTGAGGTCTTTCTTTAGCCGCTCTCTTGACTCACGAGCTCGACTCTTCCATTTTTCGTACGCTGAAAGGAGCTTTCTCTCCTTCTTCCTCACCTCCTCTTGTTGCAGTTCAAGCATTTTAGGAGTCGAGATCTTCACTCGAGTCGAGCGTCGGAGACTATCCCCATTTTGTTCTTCAAGTTGACTTTGGAGGCTACTTAGTGTTTCTTCCTTAGTTTGAATTTCCTTCTCTAAGTGTTCCATCTCGGTAGTCTCTAGCGTTTCATTGAGAGCCTCTTGTACTTTACTAATGTTAAGCTGTAGTCTATTTATCTGATTCTCTAGCTCTGACTGTGGGGCAGGATTCTCTGTTTCGGTCATATTCAATTCTGCCATGATAAATGTGATGTAATGAATTGTTTGCCTTTACTATAGCCCATAGACTACCCGAAGAGAGGAGCAGAGAACCTGGTATAGCTACAGACTGCTTAGAGGACTAGAGCCTATTACGGTAGGCTGACTGTTATATTACTGACTGCAAGGTTATAATATCAATCTCTCCACTGAATACAACATTCAGTTACCATTCAGACTGTATAAATCATGCATTAAACATTTTCCCCTTTTTTTTACAGTCAACAAGGAAGGATGATCAGTAAATGGATAGTAATAATGTAGCACACTTGATAAGAATGACACTTACAAGGGCTGGTGTTTTTGTTGTTTTACTCCATCTGTCAAATAGACATTACAGAGGACACGTTTTCAGAGCATGGCTAACTATACGAACGGCAACACTCATCTCCAATTTATACACAATAAAAGCACCAAATATATTCTTCCATAAATTCACATTAGTCTAGCCTACCGCTAGCAAAGCTAAACAGTATATAACGTTACGGAACATGGGGGGATCAAAATAGCAACACACATAGGCCTACCTTCATATTTACACAGTGTGGAGACACTAAACATAGTAAAGGGAGACTAATCACACATACAGACAATGTCAAAGCCAAGCTACAGAACAATGGGTTCAGACCGCGGGAGCTATGGCTATGCTAACGTTAGCAACTCGCTAGCAATCTAGCTAACGTTAGCCAGTGATATGACGTTATCAAAATAAATATGAACGTCCCTTCGTGGGTATTTCTAATAGGCATCCATATCCCACCTACACATCATATTTAATCACCATCCTAATTCCATATGTCTAACTAGTCTGCTTACCTGTCAAATAGACATTACAGAGGACACGTTTTCAGAGCATGGCTAACTATACGAACGGCAACACTCATCTGACGACTCTACCCGAATGCCCCAGAGTGCACCGCGGGAGCCAGCACTACGTCACACAGGCTAGAAGCAATTAACCTGCAGTGCCCTCCTGTGGCGAGAACCGGCTATCACAACAACACAGCAGACAATTCTCCTCTTTACTAGTAGTGAGTGGTCAATGAAGGTAAGTATATGAAATAGAAAATAGATGGGGGGCTACTAAATCCCAAGTACCCCACACTCTCCCCTCAAAAAGATAATGGCGTCCCGACATAACAAATCTACCAGTCCACATTGCATAACTTTTCATTGAAAAGATAGGTTATTACTAAGCAGGAGTCAATCTGGATACTGTACTGTAATCAGTCATAACATATAACACACATCTCCTATTAATGGTATATGTTTGCAGTAAATAATGTGCACTTGAATCCACTGCTTCGTCCGTCTTGAGGCCGGGGAGCTATAGTATCTGACTAAAAGCAAATAACTTTGTAATAGTAATATCCCTGGTGGTAACAGGTGTGTTCTAAAACACCAATGCTACAGTAACTATATGTCTGGTGATCACAGGACAACTAAAATCACATAGCTATAACAATTGTAACATGTCAAAAGTTTTTTTTGGTTTTTTTTTGGTTTTTTTAAAAAAAAAAATTTTTTTCATTTATTTATTTATACTGACTTGTCTGATTTGCTTATCTACCAGACACACTAGGCTGCCCTAGTCTGTGATAAGTAAACACTGGTGTAGGTTTTCTATTTCTCAAAGGATATGCTTTTTCTCTGGCAGGCTGCACAGCTTCCCCTGGAGGAGGCTGCAAGGCATCTTCTGGTGGAGGCTGCAAGGCATCTTCCGGGCTCTTGTCGTCATCGGGCTCATCCTCTTCTTCAGCTCCAGATGTCTCGCCATTCTCTGACACTGTCCCATTGTCCTCTATTGTTGCAGGCTGCTCCGCAAAATCCTCTTCATCTTGACCGTCTCTTTCCTCCGGATAGAACTCCAAGGCGTCTGGGCTCAGCTGACTCTGGATCCGCTCACTGGCTCTGACTGTTGGTCGTCCCACGATGCATCTCCAGTTATCCTCATCATCTGAGTCACTGTCCTGTTCCTGGTTCCACTGCATTTGTCTGTCTGTCTTCTTTCTCTCCCGTCTAGGTTTCACAGGTAAGTCCTCTTCTCTTGGTTCCACCGGCAGGAAGTCGCATGGCAGAAGAAGGTTCCTATGCATGATTCTGGTTCGTCCTTTTCCATTCTCCGGCTTCAGCTCATACACAGGGCTGTCGGCGTGCTTCCTCTGTGTTACTACATGCACCTGGTCCTCCCAGAATGGTCTTAATTTCCCCGGTCCTCCTTTCTCGTTCAGGTTGCGGATGAGAACCCTGCATCCGGGATACAGCTCTGTCCCGTGGGCCTTTTTGTCGTATAGTGTTTTGTTTCTGGCCCCCTCCTTCCGTGCTGTCTCTGATGCTAGGCGATAGGCGTCATTCATGCGGGCCTTCCACTTCTCTGCATATTCTTGATGGGATAGTGCCTGGTCCTTTGCTCTAAGGCCAAACATCAGGTCAATGGGAAGTCTTGGATTTCTGCCGAACAACAGATAGTAAGGTGCAAATCCGGTCGCTTCATTTCGGGTGCAGTTGTATGCATGTATCAACTTTGGGAGTGACGCTTTCCAATCCGTTTTCGCAACCGCTGGCAGGTTTCTCAGCATCGCCAGAACCGTTCTGTTGAAACGCTCGACCTGACCATTTCCTTGCGGGTGATACAGTGTTGTGTGAGAACCCCTGACTCCACTGTACTCCTGCAGCTTGGCGAAGAGCTTATTGTCAAACTCCTTCCCTTGGTCATGGTGCAGCGTCGCCGGGAAACCAAATCTCAGCACAAAGTCCCCGAATACCTTCTCTGCGGCGGTCTTGGCAGCTTTGTTTCTGCATGCATAGGCTTGAACAAAACGGGTAAAGTGGTCCATAACCACCAGTATATACTCATACCCTCCCTTACACTTCTCTAAGTGTAAGAAGTCAATGGAGACCATCTCAAATGGGTGTGTGGTCACGATGTTGGTGAGAGGGGCTCTGGTTGGTTTGTTGGGGCGCTTGGTCTTCAGGCAGCTACACACCTGTGTGATGTAATGTTCCACATCTTTCTGCATGTGAGGCCAATAGAAACGGTCCCTCAACAGGTGCAACACCCTCTCCACGCCTAGATGGCCCAGGTCTCTGTGCAGTTCTTTATACACCAGCTCATGGAACTTTTTCGGCAGGACTAGCTGAGTTCGTTCTTCGAGTGGCGTGGTTGTAAGGCAGAAGCTAGTGAGCTCCCAGTCATCACTTATAAAGTGACAGGTGATGCCAAGATATGCCTCTGTCGCGACACTGGTCCAGGCATCAGTTGTCAGGGCAATCTTGTTCTTGGTTGCTTTAAGAGCATCTTTAACCTTACCAAAAGTAGCTTCATACTCTCCCTCCATAAGCTTAGTAAAATGAGTTCTGGAAGGTAAGGTGTAACCTGGATGGAATGTGGTGACCATCTGCTTAAATCCCCCATCTTCAACCATGGATATTGGTCTCATGTCATTGACGAGCATGTTGAGGATGCTCTCTGTTAAGACTCCAGCCATTTGAGGGGTGCATGAGCCTCTCTTCAGGATGAACTCATCCACACGCCTTTGCTTAGTACTAAAATAGAAAGAGAACAAAACAGAAACCTGTATTAATTATCATCACAATTTGTAGGCTATGGTATCAGTTTATCTTAGTGTACTGACTAATACCAATTAAACCATTTAAATGAATAAATATCTTACAACTGAATTATTGATATGCTCCAACCCAGTCTAACTAGCTAACGCTACGACAAGCTACAGCTGATTAGAGCGCACTGGGAAAGCTAGTTGACTGTCTAGGCTACAGACAGCTCACGTTAGTACCGTGTCGTGTTTTTGCAGACTGCAGATTGACTAGCTAAGTAAGATAGCTAGCTAATGTTAGATGGTGCTAACGTTCCCCGTCTCTGCAGTCTTGCCTGCGCTTTAGCCCAAAAAGTTCAAATTTTTTCAACTGAAAAAAAAGAAACCTAGAGCCCATAGCGCAGTAAGTTACTGCAGTCAGTGAATGTTAGAACTCGTTAACATTTAGCTAACGTTAGCAATCTTAACTTAGCTAGTTAATACTCCAGTCTGCAAAAACACGACACTCGGTGATAAATGACGGAGCTAAACAACTCTAAGCTGTAGTGTGCTACGCTGCAAGCTTGGTGCTGTTTAGCTAATGTTACATACAGCTCGTTGGTGGATACGCAGAATCCGCATAACTGAAATAGCGTTCGCTTAGCAAGCATCACCCTTGAGACGTTCTGTTTTCCAACATGTAACTTAAGCTAACGTAAACATTACGATACTGTGGCTAACTAGCTAAACTTACCCATGATCCGAAGTAGCAATCATCGTGGCTCCAGGGTGCTTGCGTTTCAAATGCTCGTGCATCGCCGTAGTGCTGCTGTGGAATGCCAATTCGGCTTTGCATATTCTGCATTTAACTGACTTCTTTGGCTTGTCATCTGTGAAATACTCACAGACTTTTGATAGTCTCGGTCTCGCTGGTTTTTGCTCTTCATTAGCCTCATTCGCTCTCCTTTCCGCCATCGTTCATACGCTTTCTTCTTCTCTTCGTCGTTCATGCAAAATGCAGTTATATCAGACGATGGAAGCGATACTGCCCCCAGCACTTCCTATAGGGCATTGCAGTTACAAATGAACATTTGTGCGGTTTTGAGTTAACGTTACTGGCTCTGATTGTTTTTATACGACGCGTCGAAGCTAAAATTCTGCGTCGACGAGTTTTTATGATCGACGTCGTCGATTATGTCGACTAATCGTTGCAGCCCTAGTCTGCATGTACTGCTCCATCGGCATGCGTGAGAGGCCATCTGCGTCCCCATTGGCTCGTCCAGGCCGGTACTTGATAGAGAACTGGAAATCGGCTAACTCTGCTACCCACCTGTGGGTGGTCGCATTCAGTTTGGCTGTCGTGAGCACATAGGTGAGGGGATTATTGTCTGTGTAGACAGTGAATGATGGAGCGTGGTAGAGGTAATCTCTAAATCTCTCACATATGGCCCATTTCATCGCGAGGAACTCCAACTTCCCTGAGTGGAGGTGGTAGTTCTTCTCAGGAGTTGTCAGTGTCCTCGACCTGTACGCGATGACTGCCAGCCCACCCTGTGACTGTCTTTGATACAATACTGCCCCGAGGCCCTCTCTCGACGCGTCGCAGTGAAGGATAAAGGGCTGTTCAAAGTCTGGGTAGCCCAACACTGGTGGCTGGATGAGGAATTCAATCAACTGACAGAGGACCTGTTGGTGTTCAGCTGTCCACTTAACTGGGTGAGAGGAGGGCAGATGGTCTCGGGAGCCCTTCCTCCCCTTGACCTTTCTCTTTTGTTTGAGCTTCCCCGCTGCTGTCTTCTCTGGGGTGAGGAGGTCATAGAGAGGCCTTGCGATTCGGGAGAAGTTAGGTATGTAGGGCCGGTAATACGAGATGAATCCCAGCATCTTCCTGAGCTCTCCGATGGTCGTAGGTTCTCTCTCCTTCAGTGCCTGGACCGGGGCCACATCAGCGGGGTCCATTGTGTATCCATCCTTGGTCACAAGCCTTCCCAGGAACCTTACTTGGTTTTTGAAGAGTTCACATTTTCTTGCCGTCAGCTTGATTCCATGGCTTCTGTAGCGGTGCAGTACTCTTCTCAGGTGCTGGAGGTGTTCGTCGAATGTGGTTGAGTGGACCAGGTTGTCATCTAAATACGGCTGACAAATGTCATCCCTCAGCCCAATCAAACATTCCTCCATGGACCTCTGGAACTCTGCTGGTGCTGAGGACAGTCCGAAGGGAATTCTCACCCATTCATATAATCCCCACGGGGTGATGAATGCAGTCAGTGGGCGGCTGGACTCCTCAAGAAACCCCTGGTGATATGCCTTCCCCTGATCCAAGACAGAAAACCAGGCACTCCCCTTCAGGCTGTCGAGCATATCCTGGATGCGTGGTATTGGATGGCGGTCTGAGATGGACCTCTTGTTCAACTCACGGTAGTCACAGCACAGGCGGAGGCTCCCATCCTTTTTCCGCACACACACGATTGGGCTTGAGTAGGGTGATTTTGACTTAGTTATCCAGCCTCTGTTCAGTAAATCCTCAAGGTATTCCTTCACTTCTTTATGAAGAGGCTTTGGGACTGATGTGTATGTCCGCTTCACCGGTGTGGTGTCACTCAGGCGGATCTTGAGCTGGAGTGATGGAATAGTCCCCACATCATGGTCATCGCGTGCGAACACACTACTCTCCTCCCGCAGTAGCTCTCTCACCTGCAGTTGTTGTTCAGGTGTCAGGTGGTTCAGAGGGACAGGCGGATCCCATAGATCTTCCTCCTGGTGTTCCGTCTTGACATCACCTGGCCCTTTCAGCTTTGTTGTGTCTCTAATCACAGGTCTTCGTTCTGTACCTGTTGTGGAGGTCCCTGGGATGACTGGGTTCACTGTACTAGTCCCATCCACATCCAACGGCTTCACGGCAGCAGGGTAGATGGCTCTAGTTCTTTGGGTCTGCCCCAGGGGAGTCCGTGGCGGCAGTGTGATGTCATGAGCTGTGACGTTAGTCACTGGGACAGCGATGCGTGACCAGGTTCCCTTCTGTAAACATACAATGTTTTCATCCACCTTCAGGCCCTCTGGCCACTTTGGGTTCACATTAGGCTCAAAGAGGACGTTCTGGTCTGCTTGGAGGGGCCCTGCTCTAACACCACACTTAACAATCTTTGTCTGGCCCGCCGGAATAGTCATGCTTTCTCGGCCCACTTTAACCATCCCCTCACCTTCCATATCATCTCGGCTCTTTATCAGCTTCACGAGGACTTCAGCCTTCTTGTAGTCAACCGCGAACGCAATGCTTAGTGCCTTTGTGATTACACTTGATGGCTGTCCAGCTCCAGACTCTAACAGGTGTTCAATTACATTGTAACCGATGATCGGTTCTTCTGCGGTGCCCTGGTGTGTGGTTACTAGTATTGGCACAGTGAATTCCATTGGTGGGGTCTGAGTGGTGCTATTCGGTGCTAACTGGACAGTCACTTCCACCCATCCAGAGAAAGGAATGGTTGTCTGGTTTGCTGCTTTACCAGTCAGGGTGCCAGGGCCAAGGATCTCTTCTGTGCTTCTCACCTTGGTGTGTGGGAGATGTTTTCTCCTCCATTCTTCACTGATTAGGCAGACCTGCGACCCGGTATCCCACAATGCCTGTGTGGCTACACCATCAATGTAACAGTTTACCATGTATTTCTTTCCAATTAGGTTCAGCAGCTGTGACTGGCGTTTTGAGGAGATATGACTCACTGTGGGTGCTTGCTGTTCCCGCCCTGCCTCGTCTCGCTGTCGGGCAGACACTCTGGCTTCTAGTAGCTGAATACTGTCGTCGATGAGCTTGCTGGTAACAGTACAGCTAGATGTGTCTACCTGCTCCGATTTTTCAGGCCTCTGAGCTCTACACCCTCTTGAAAGATGGCCACTCTGTCCGCATTTGAAACAGTGGTTGCACTGGTCGCCCCTTTCACTGTCTTGACAGGCTTTGCATCCGCGCTTCCTCACAGGCTGCTGCTGACGAGAAGGTCTTTGGCCAGAGGAGTGGTTCATGGCTTTTCTCATCTGTTCCATTTCTCCTTTCAGCTGTTGGATTATCTCGTAGAACGCAGACTCCTTTTGGTTCCCTGCCTGTGTCTTAAGGGCTTTCACACTCGCGGATGTTGATGGCGACGACTCCTGACCCCCGACCACTGCAGCTTCCGCTCCTAGATACTGATGTGCCTCAGCTCGCACTTCCCGCACTCTGGTTTCCTTACTGTGGGAGCTCATCTTGAATTTCCGCTGTCTCTCTGACTTGAAACTTGCGGCCTCTATCATCTTAACAATGAGAACATCATCAGTAGTTGCTTGATCATCGAGATAGCTCTTGAGCTGATATTTTACCTGGTCACTCACTAGCCCAGTTCCCACAGCTCTTAGGAACTTCTTCTGTATCAGTTCAGGGCTGTATTGTTCATCAGAGCCAGGCTCTCTCGCTGCTGCTAAGAGTCTCTCTTTACATGCTATGGCTCAGAACAGGAAGTTCTGTGGTGACTCCTGACTGTCCTGTGTGATGTTGATTAGTCGGTGATATAGGTCCACAGAGCTATCCTCTTTGAAATGGCCTTTCAGAATGGTCCTCAGCTGAGGGAGGGTGAGTTCGGTTTTGATCTCTAACAAGTCACGGAGAGTCAGCCCAGGGCTGATGGCTCGGATTACAGCCTCTATTATCTCCAACTCGCTGTGGCCTTTTCTCACCCCCATATCAATCTGATGCGTAAGATTTATATAAGACAACTTGTCTATCTGCCCCCGTTCTCCTATTTGGCCATTTATCTTAAAGTCTCTGCGTATGGTCACTTCAGGGGGTTGGATTACTGACGGGATTGGGTTTGAAGGTTGACTAGGTCTACTGGGTTCTTTAAGACTTAGTTTCTCACTGAGGCGTGATATCTCTTCCTCAAGCGCTTTTGTGGATGCAGTAAAGCTGGACTGTAAGGCCTGATATTGTTCATGTAAGCTTGCCAATTCAGCAGCATCCTTGTTAGTACTGTCTGCACCTGCACCAGTATGTGACTCCGCCCCTCTCTGCTTCATTTCACTAGAGAGGTCCACTAGTCTGGACAGAAACTGACGTGCTACCTCTTCATCCTCCTTCTCAATTGCTTCATCCACAGTCTCACTAATAAGTCTGATCAACGCATGCCTCTTTGTCTGGTTTTCAGTGGGGACTTTAGCAATAACACACACCTCTTTTAACTGGTCCAGCCCTAACTGCAGGAGGGTCTCACTCAGCCTGTCTTGCAGTTGCTCAAGCTCCAGTTCCATTGTTGGTCACGTGTTCTCACTCCGCTCCCCACTTCTTCTCCTGACAATGGTGGCAATGGCGCTGATCCCGGGTTTCGGCACCAATATTTGTAGCACACTTGATAAGAATGACACTTACAAGGGCTGGTGTTTTTGTTGTTTTACTCCATCTGTCAAATAGACATTACAGAGGACACGTTTTCAGAGCATGGCTAACTATACGAACGGCAACACTCATCTCCAATTTATACACAATAAGAGCACCAAATATATTCTTCCATAAATTCACATTAGTCTAGCCTACCGCTAGCAAAGCTAAACAGTATATAACATTACAGAACATGGGGGGATCAAAATAGCAACACACATAGGCCTACCTTCATATTTACACAGTGTGGAGACACTAAACATAGTAAAGGGAGACTAATCACACATACAGACAATGTCAAAGCCAAGCTACAGAACAATGGGTTCAGACCGCGGGAGCTATGGCTATGCTAACGTTAGCAACTCGCTAGCAATCTAGCTAACGTTAGCCAGTGATATGACGTTATCAAAATAAATATGAAAGTCCCTTCGTGGGTATTTCTAATAGGCATCCATATCCCACCTACACATCATATTTAATCACCATCCTAATTCCATATGTCTAACTAGTCTGCTTACCTGTCAAATAGACATTACAGAGGACACGTTTTCAGAGCATGGCTAACTATACGAACGGCAACACTCATCTGACGACTCTACCCGAATGCCCCAGAGTGCACCGCGGGAGCCAGCACTACGTCACACAGGCTAGAAGCAATTAACCTGCAGTGCCCTCCTGTGGCGAGAACCGGCTATCACAACAACACAGCAGACAATTCTCCTCTTTACTAGTAGTGAGTGGTCAATGAAGGTAAGTATATGAAATAGAAAATAGATGGTGTAATGTCCGTAGGCGCCTTGTCTTACTGACATAAGACAATTCAAGAACGAGCCGACTTCGTAGGTTCTTAACTGTGTAGCTTTTACTAGCGTTCATCCGACATACAACCTTCATAACATGCGCTTCTCACTTCCTGTATACGTCACACGCACTGCACGTACACCCGTGAGTAGGTCAAGTTAAACACGTGACCTTTCATTCATTACATCTCCCCCTCTAAGATGATTTTCTAACCTGTATATTACCCCCCTTTTCACACAAAAAATAAAAAATCCCCCACAGTACACAAGTCCATACGCCTCACAAATCCAGCCGGATTGCAGGCTTGCTCACCCTGCCAGAGCGAGTAACATATGGTGTGGAAGTTGGCCTTTCTGCTGCTCGGGACTCATCCATGTTTCCATTCTCCAAGCCTGCATCCAACGTTGTGAAGAACTTTGACCCTGCGAGCCTTGGCATTATTTCCTCCATAGTGGGCAGCACGTATTTCTCACGTTTCACCGCTCGATTCAGCCTCCTGAGGTCAGCGCAGCAGCGAACCTCTTTCTTGTTCGGTTTCAGCACCGGCACCATAGCGGTGCACCATTCTGTGGGCTGAGTCACTTTTTCAATAATGCCCTCATTTTCCATGCGCTGCAGTTCTTTCTTAACCAGTGGTACAAGTGGCAGCGGTATCCGTCTGGCTGTATGCACCGCGTATGGCTGGGCACCCTCCACCAGAGCTATTTTCACTGGGTCTGTTTTCAGCAGTCCACTTGAACCGAAAACTCCACTGACCTCATTCATCCGCTTCACTAGACCCATCTCCACTGCCTCTAGACGACTCAGCAGACAGCTGCCTCTCCCCTTGATCACATACACTGGAAAGGAGTATTGTTTCTCCTTGTAGTTGGTTGTGGCTTGAAACTGTCCTATGCAGCTGATGTTTCCACCTGGGCTTATGAAGCATGTGTCAGGAGGTCCCAGTTTTATGTTTGGCTTCAGCTTTTTAAATGTCCCTTGGTTGATAACAGTAGCGTCAGCCCCCGTGTCAATTTTAAAGGTTATTGGTACATCACTTATTGTTAAACTAACAGTCCAATCTTCCTGACTGCTCTCTTTGCCAACTTCTCCCAGAAAGTACAGCTGTTTAACCTCTTCAGTGACTTCTCTCACCGCTTTAGAGTGACATACACGCTCCCAATGTCCCTTTTTATGACACTTGTTGCACTTACTGTTCGTTGCAGGACACTTCCGCTCATAGGTGTGCTGCGTCTTGCCGCACCTCCCGCATACATCTACTTTGTTGGTTGCCGGACTGCCGCCACCATGACGCTGTCCGCCCTTTTTGTTTTGGCGTTCGTCCCGCCATCGGACAACATTGACGTTAGCCAGCAGGGCCTCTGGTTGGTTAGCTTGGAGGCTGAGCTGCTTTGTTATTGCCTCCGCCTGGCGCACTTGTTCAATGACTTTCACCAGAGTAAGGTCCGCTGTGAGCTGGAACTGACGGGAGAGCACCTTATCTTTTATGCCCACTACCAGACGATCTCTGATATGTTCATCCCTCTTGTCCCCAAACTCACAGTGTTCAGACAGCTCATACAATGTCCGGATGTACATCTCCGCTGTCTCTCCTGGCTGCTGGCTACGTTGATAGAAGCACGCCCTCTCATGTATGATGTTACGGCGGGGAATAAAGTAGCCGTCGAACTTTTTCAGTACGATATCATAGTCCACTTTATCACCCTCCGCCGCGAAGTCAAACGAGCTGAATATCTTTTCAGCCTCGCTGCCCATTGCATAAATCAGCGAACTCACTTGAATCTCCCCGTCGTCTTTATCCAGCTTTGTCGCGAGCCTGAAGCGCGAAAACCGTTGTCTCCACTCCGGCCATTCAACGGGGCAGTCAAACTTGAATTCACTCGGCGGATTAAACTTCGGCATGACCGCTCGTGTTCAGATACACAGACTATTCTGACACCATGTAATGTCCGTAGACGCCTTGTCTTACTGACATAAGACAATTCAAGAACGAGCCGACTTCGTAGGTTCTTAACTGTGTAGCTTTTACTAGCGTTCATCCGACATACAACCTTCATAACATGCGCTTCTCACTTCCTGTATACGTCACACGCACTGCACGTACACCCGTGAGTAGGTCAAGTTAAACACGTGACCTTTCATTCATTACAGATGGGGGGCTACTAAATCCCAAGTACCCCACAATAATAATAACAGTCAATAAACAAAGTCACTTGATTCACTTGTTACTTTGTGTGAACTTATTTGTTCTATAAAGTCCCATCAGCTTCACACTGAGAAACATCAAATTCAATAAATGTCCATTGTTGTTGATGTCTTTTTCTTCTTAAACCTTTTCTTCTCAAACCATATGTTTATCAATGTTCTCAGTGAAGATGAATTGTTCCTTATCAATCAATGAAATGTTCCATACCTTTAGAGTCTGACCGTCACACCAAACCTTTAGCCAGCTGCCTGATGACCATAAAGTCTCTTTGTCTAGAAGACCCATAGAATGGCGCCGAGTTGCTCGACGAAGTGTCCGTTGTCAGCAACACCAGACGTAGTAGCAACTTGGCCCCGTGATTCGTCGTCGTAGACCTCTCGGTACAGCGTGGCGGCAGGGTTGATGAAGGGGTTAGCTCTTACTGTAGCATTCCAGCTGGACTTTATTCAGACGATGCACTCCAATAACGACTGATGGGTCCATGGTGCGGTATCAGACCATTTATTGCAGCATTTTACTAGTCACACCGTAGACACACCATAGAACCACCGTAAGAGCTGTTCGCCTTCCAGCTAGGTGCTAAATAAATGATGATGATCAATGAACTATAAGTTGTGAATTCGTTCTGTGCATAGCGAACATGACCATCATCTCCAACTTTCAGTTTAGTTCTGCCGTTTTCTCGCAGCAGCGCACAGCATCATGGGAGACCAGAGTTTTTCAAAATAAAGGTCACATAACAAAAGGAAGTGTAATTCGCTGTCAATATCAATCAGGACTGTACTTTAGGCACCAAATACAAATCAATAATGAGCACCGTACAAATCAATAATAATAAAAAATATTATGACAAAATTATATGGGTCATTTACAGTCTCTAGCCCTCCCCGGATCGGTAGAGGTGGTGGAGCAGCAACTGGGACGGTTCGGAGAGCGGGGTGATTGGCCAGGCACAATTGGGGAGGGAAAAAAAGGGGGGGATACTTGTTAATACTAGCCAGCTCCAGTATGTACAGTAAATAATGCAGAGAAAGTAGACTGCAACGTGAGACCCAGACTCCTCTGCCCCGGGTCCTGATGACAGCTGTTTTCTTTCAGAGTTGCCACGGGACTGCCGCAGTCTTCCCTGTCAGAATGGGGGTACATGTGTTACGGGGAGTGACTCTTTCATCTGCGACTGCGTGGCTGGGTTCAAGGGCAGACTATGTGAACTATGTAAGTTTGTGTCCCGTCCCGTCCCGTCCCCTCCCCTCCCCTCCCCGACCATACTACACCACCCACACGTATGACGTTTGCCATGCAAACACCCTGGCAGACGGGAAATCAACTTGATTTCTCTCGGCTGTTTGAGCAGCCACCACATCCTAATTACATGTTTGCAGGGCTCTCAAGTTTTGAACTGAGTTCAGAGTGAGATTTTGGCGGCGGCGGTGGTGGGAGTTTGGTTGGGGTGGGGACGGGGGTCTGATCTGATGAATGACACATAAATTCATACAAATAAAAATATTTATTTAATTCATCATTTTTTAGTGCAGGTAGAACTGGTGACCTGAACGAGAACAGGAGAATGTCACTTAATATGCGCAGTAAGCCCGTATACATATTCATTATGAATACAAACGACAGGGTTGATGTCAGGTTACAATGTGTCTTACAGTAAAACACCAAGCTCATGAATCTCACTTTTTTGAATATTCCAAATGATTCAAGTGGCTTCTCCACTGTCTCATCTACTATGGTGTCCTCATCATTTTCTTTCACTGACACCCTAGCTGTCTCCTCCGCTGTCTCCTCCACTGCCTCCTCCACAGTGTCCTCCACTACTGCCTTCTCCACAGTGTCCTCCTCTAACCTGGCCACCTTTTTAGGGAGCTGATCCTTCACAGCGAAGCATGAAAGAATGCTCATTTGCCTCTTCCCTGACATCTTTGAAGACAAATGCAATAATTAATAATTATTAATTAAGGTCTGGATAAAATATAATGAAATAGCTGTCAAACAAAGCATAACTTTTATCTCATCTTAAGTTGGTAAGGTCCTCCTAGAAGTTGGTCTCAAATGCTTTGTGAATTACTCTTAAGAAAAAACTAAAAACTTTTAGTGCAATTTATAAGTACTCTTAGTGGTGGCCTAAGAGAAAAGCTTTATGAATAATGGGTCCTGAACTAAGACTAAAAAACAAGTGTCAGTATAGCTGCGGAAATTTGCAGGGATTCAACTAGCTAGCTTAGGGTGACCATATTTGGCGTTCCAAGAAAAGAGGACACTTTGCCTCCAGCCTCGAGATACTTCAATGATACTCGGAGTTTACTCAAAGATACCTTATGATTTGAATATATTTAAAGTAGGCCTCCTCTGTATGGATAGAAAATTATTATTTATATTATTTAAGTACATGCTTAATGGTCCTGTGGGTGAAGGTTTGGTTTTAACTTAACTGCTCTCTGTCTCTTTTCTCTTCCAGGCACATAAAGAGTCTCACTTGCAACATGTTCACTAATGAATATGCATGTGCTGACCTGCATATTAAATTATTATCATGGCTTTTTCTCTGATTTTTACATTTTATTTTGATAGAATACTTAAATCTGAGACCACACTTAATATTTAAAAATAACATAACTCTGTCACATGAAATGTTATAATGACATAAATGTACAGAAACCTGTAGGTAATCTGCTGCTCTGTAACAGCTGCTGTGAGCTTTTCTATCCTCACCTGAGATTTTGGCTTTCAGTTTGTGTATTTCATGACACAGGCCCACAGTGATGCTCACACTATCTCAAAAACTTTGTATTATTTTTCTTTCATTCAACTCCTGAACTAAGATCTCAGATCTTTCACTATGACATCAGAGCTCACCTGAGAGGCTGCAGCTCACCTGTCTGTGTGTTTCTGTGCTGTTCAGGCTGCTGCTGACAGGATTTTCAGAATAAAATGATGCCTGATAGTCAAACAAATCAGTTGGACAAGCTGTGACTAGTTTAGCTTATAAATAATACTCATGTTTTACTACAATACAAGTAGCAGCACATTAATGTCACATATACTATAATAACTCTGCTCTTGAGCCACTAATGGAAATGGAAGGGTTGGCATTAAATAGTAAATAATTCTCACACTAATTTCAAAGATTAATATTTGGATTAATTACAGAACATTCTCAGTTAATCATGTGTAAACAGTTACTGACACTTTGGCTCTTCTTTAAAAAGGATCAGATGTCTTCATTTGCTTTTGAGAGGAATTTTCACCAACATTAAAGTTGTTTAATTATCAACATGTCTGAGCAACAATCGCGAATTAGCTAACATCACCTAATGCCAGAAATTAATATAATATCAATATCTTAGTTTAGTTTCAGGGGAAGTCGTTGTAAATTCTGTGACGTTTGAAATGTTTAAACTTTAAATACTGACCGCCGCAGATTCTCCACCTCACAGACTCCTCTGCACCTGTTGCTAGGCAACACGTAGCAGTGTCTTGCCATTAACATCGCTGATAAAGCAGCTGGCTTGCTTGAGATCGGTAAAAATATAATATATAACAGTTCAGCAACATGCAAACCTACCACAGAAAACCGGACATTTTCATGAATTTATAACCCCCCCCCCCCCCCCAGGACATGTCTGGGGAAAAGAGGCCGTTTGGTCACCCTAAGCTAGCTAGGCTAGTTCACACACTCTGGTTAAACCAACTGCCTGGACACAATATTCTTAGAGAATAAAAAGGGAAAATATTCCCCAGCAACGGAAATCAAATGATGAGATAACTTACTGTACACATAGGATATGGTCTTCTCCCACGTCGTTGTCGTCCTACTTCGGATTTGTGACTACGTTAGTAGATAGCTGTCCTCTTCTGTCAGGTTGTTGTAGCAGGAATATCTAAATCTTACCCGGATACAGCAATGCTATTATTTGGTTGGCTGTTCGGCAGCTATATTCTTTAATTTGATTGGCTGATGCGTGGCAGGCCCTTCCCAACGTATGGGGAATCCACTTGATTCCTACCTGTTCCACTGTTATAAAAAATAGCGGCGCAACTTGGTGGGCGTTACCCTGGTTCTCTGTGTGAGAAATACAAGGTGTGGCGTGTGAGCGTGTGAATGAGTTGAAATGCGTGTGTCTCACGCCCAATGCGTGAGACTTGAGAGCCCTGTGTTTGAGGAAGCAGCGCTACGGAAGAGCGTTAGCATCAGCAACAACACACTAGAATAGAACAGAGAATTTTCCTTGCACAGAAATGGATTAGTTGAAAATGAACTTTAAGCTTTTTAGGAAGCTTTTTTATTATTTTATTTATTTTAGGAAGTACCTTCAGAGTTGATTCAGAAGTGTCTGCAATCTTGCCTTCGAGGCTACTCAGCACTAAAGACAACTAAGGGCATACACGAGTACGACAGTGACATGCACTCACTCTTACAAACCTTGTGGTACCTCAATCAAACCTCATCTCTACAATTAGTGCAACTGTTTTGTTCAATCGTTTTCAGCACACTCCCAGGCAGGTTGCTTCTTTAAAATCTCTCCAGCGACCACAGACACAGTTCAGCCTCTCTTGGCTTGGCTTGTGTCCAAGCACACTGTGGTTTTCCTCTCCCTTTGCACCCAATGTGCCAGCATGGGAGAGTGGCAGCTAAAATAGTGCCCAAATTTTGTGTGAAATTAGAGAAGGCAACATCCATTTCATTCAGGGCATCAATGGCTGGCTTCTCTTCTTGAGGTTGGAAGTTGAGGGGGTGGGGATATGGATGACTTTGAATCCTTTCTCCGAACCATGTACTCATCTGCTGTAAGGGTCAAAGCCTGTGTGGATAACTCAGTCCACAGCCTGTCAGTATTATCTGAGTCCAAAGAGGTTTTTCACCATTTTTTGTTGTTGTGTGATCCTTTTTTACAGTGTGCGAGCGAGTCCCACACCCTTGTACCCGTCTCTACTCTGAAACAAAGAGTGTGCCTGTCTGGGAGGGTGGAGTGTGCCATTACTTGTAAGTCATATCAGGCCGGCTTCTATGCTTTTACTCATCATAACTGATGATATGAATGCAGAGAGTGTGGATCAGGTCATCAAGTATCACTCTCCACAGGTACAAAAGGACTTACAAAGTGCAGCAGGATGTTTGTTACCGAGAGATTTGCAAACCATTGTTTCCCAAGAAAAATCTGAGTAAGTTTGAGTAACTCTTTTTGGGGATCATGAAAAAGTCATTCTTGGGAAATAAACAAATAATGTCTCAACTATCTTTTCGCATAGTGATATTAACTTTCTTAACTGTCAGAAGAACAAAAAGACAACAGTAAAAGTTTGTTTTCTTTCGACATAAAGAAAATAATTAACTCCTGTATTTTTCATTTCATCAGTGTTAGACTGATTTGCAATCATGCGTATGCACTGCTAATGTACGGAATCACAAGATTTTCCTCAGTTTTGCTCTAATGAGTCATTTGTTTCTTCTTCCAGAGCACTCGGATAGCGATGAAAGCAGCATTGCTGTGGCATGAAACCTCACAACTTCACTTCTGGTGTTTTTAATTTACTTGAATTGAAATATGATTATGGTAATTGACATGCACAGCAAGTTTTGTGACCCTATGATCCATGAAACCCTTTCAGAGCCCACTGTATACTTTCTAAAAATGGATTGTCATCAATCTGGGGGAACAAATGCATTTGTTATTACTGAAAGTTGGCATTTTGGAGATAAAATATTTTCATCTGTCAGTGGCAGTATCTTTGACATAAGGTAGCCCCACTGTAGCTACAAGCTTCACAAAGACCTCAAACAAACAAATGACCTTTTATAAAATGGAGCATGCATTCAAGTCATCTGTCAGGTGGTGCAAACTCATAATAATGTTGAATTAGGGATTTTCACAAAACATGTCTGGCCAAAATTAATGGTAAGCTATCCGCTGTAGTGTGTCCTGCATCAAGTACCTTATATACCTCATATCCAAGTCCATGCTGATGCATTAGAATTTTTCTTAAATTTAGTTGCAGCATTTGTCCCTCAGGGAAACTTGTGCAAGACTGTCCCAGACACCTTCAGCTCTCTTACATCATCACCATACAATAAAGGATAAAAACAAACAAAAAAATGAAATTTTTACATAGCCCATAAATTCCTCTGCTCCTTCAAGTGAATGGTCAGACAATATTCCTTGAAAATTTTGTGTATATTATCATCTTCCTTGTCTCTTAGCAAGCATCACTGCTAGCTATTGTGTAAATAGTGTTCATAGGCTTTTTGTAGGTGAATATTTTAATAATAAAATGTTAAAATTGTATTGTTTTTTCTGATGTCTTCTTTTGTGGCCGATACATGCCACTAGTATGCGAAAGCATCTGGGAGTATGTTTTCAAAATGGAAACAAGTAATCAACATTGTAGGCCTGACAATATCACTATTTTCAGTGTGTTCCATTGTGGACCTACTCATAGTTATCGTTGTCTTTGTCACATGCTGAAATAAAATTTTGTGAAGACACTATTGAGGGTTTTCGAACATGGCTTCCATGTGTGACCGGTGTACTTTTTCAGTTGCGTTGTGTAGGAAAGACAGGACAACTTCTCTCATGCATGGGATCTGTATTCTGTCGCTGTCAACAGCGACAGGACAGGACAAAATTTGGGATAAAGTTCCATAAAGATGATGGGTTATTAATGAATTGTCTAAGCCAATTAATTTTGAATCTGCTATTTAGAGTTGTGAAGTCCAATAAATTAAAACCCCCACATTAATATGTGTTCATTATTACTGACTTTTTAAAAAAAATGAGTTTTGTTTTTCCAAACAAAGTTAAACAACATATAGTCGATTCTTTTAAGATAATTGCGGAAGGGTCCGCGGTGGTGTAGCGGTCTAAGCATCGGCTTTGTGTTGATGCAGTTGCCCACTGGGGACCGGGGTTCGCGCTCCAGTCTCGTCAGATCCGACTATGGCCGGACTCGATGAAGCAGCAATAATTGGCAACGCTGTCTTCGGGAGGGGGGCGGAGTCGGCTTGTGTTCGTCACATGAATGCGTCTCTGTGTGTGTTGAAAAAAGCAGTGGTTCGGCCTGGATTCGCCTTGTCACGGAAGTGGCGAGGTGTCTCCTTCGAGACTGTCGGCCGGAGAGTTGCAGTTGGCGAACGCATGCAGTACGAGGGTGAGTGTTTGAATTACAATAGGGATCGATTGGCCACTAAATTGGGGGAAAAATCAGAAATAAAGTTATTTAAAAAAAAGATAATTGCGGAAAATAGCAGATTATTATTCTTTAGATGTTGGCGATAGAAGGCAAAGTAGAGACGCTGTTAGGGCCGCAGTGAAGTCCCAGTTGGATTGGAAGGTCTTGTTGAGTAAGGCAGAGAAGAGGCCTGGTCCGCTTCTCCAACCACCCGTAACTAGTAAGCTCACGTTTGAACAGCAGAAAGAGTTGCTCTTGTTGCAGCTAGAGTATGATAGTAAAAAACATGAAGCAGAGTTGAAACTGGAGCAAGCAAAGTTGTAGCTGCAGCACACTGAAGCTGGATTTAATTAAACGGGCAGAATGACAGGTGATTCAAGTATGGACTCCTGGTGATTCTCCAGACCGGTTTGATGCCAGCAATTTGAATCTTGTCACACCGTTCAGTGAACGGGATCCAGACACCTTTTTTTCTCTGTTTGAGTGCGTTGCTGATGCTAGGCAGTGGCCTGATGCGGAGCACACTTTGCTATTGCAGTGCATCATGACTGCTAAGGCGCAAGAGGCATATGCTGCTCTCAGTTCAGTCGATAGTCATAGCTATGATGAAGTGAAGTCCGCTGTGTTAAGGGCGTATGAACTGGTGCCCGAGGCTTACCGGCAGCGGTTTAGATCATGGAGAAAGGGAGATAAGCAGACACATGGTGAGTTCGCGAGGGATCTAGCCACTCATTTTCACCGGTTGCGCGCCGTTTTGGAAGTGGAAACATTTGAGGGCTTGGCCGATCTTATTGTGTTAGAACAGTTCAAAGACTCAGTCCCTGGCTACATAGCCACCCACATTAATGAGCATAAAGTTAAGACTGCTGTGGAGGCTGCTGTCCTAGCCGACGAATATGTTTTAACGCACTGTAATATATTCTCCATATTATCTGGATGTATCTTATACTGCTAATATATCCATAACAGTGATTTGAGCCGGAGACCAATTTCCAACGTCTGGTCCTCTTTATTGTAACTCTCCGACTGTCGCAGCAGTCAACATCCGGGGTATATGAGAGCCTAGCTTAACCACCACTAGGTAGCGCTGTTGGTCTACTACACTCCTCCCCCTTAAACTATGAAGTTTCCCCTAATAAAATATTATCACTCTAAAACATGCTGATATGGCAAATTACTTTCAACATCTTTTACTTGGTCATTACTGGTTACACAACCCACTTCGACCCACATTTGCCCATTTACATATCAGTCTCAGGAACTCTTTCACATTTTTTTCTGAACAGGAGTTGAACAATTTAGTCTCTCAGGACTCTTTTATTCAGGAACTCGCTGATCTTACAGAGACAGTCGTTTTGGAGGTGCCCTCTCTCTCTGAGGGTACCAGCACTCAACCACCTCAGGGGAAGTGGATGCTCGGTGAGGAGGCGACATGGCCTTTCCCACCGAACCTCGTAAGGGTGTTGCAAGCTTCTCCGGAGCCTGCATCCTTGGAACGGGTGTATCTTCAGGTGAGTACGGGCTAGCACCTACGGCTCCAGGTGTGCCTTTCCCCCCCAAATCCGCAACTGCAGGGTAGGTGTTGCTGATGCCCATCTGGTCATCCTGAAACTGAAATGCCTCAGGAGGACTGGAGGGTCGGTAGAACAGCAGATGGTCAATGTGGACTGAACGTCGGTTCACTCCATTCCACACCAGGTAGGTGACCGGTCCGAGTCTCTTTTCCACTGTCCCTGGACCGTTGTCCAAGACGATCTCCTCAGGAAGACCGTAGGACGAAAAGATGCTCCGCAGCACTTCGATCATTTTGGCGGCGGTAGTTGTTGCCATGGGGATCACCTCAAGCCATTTTGAATGACTGTCTACTAACACTAGGAAGTGTTGCTGATCCTTCTCTGCAAAGTCAATATGTAGCCTCTGCCATACTCTCGTAGGCCACTGCCAGCAGTGTAGTGGTGCTACTGCTGGTAGTTTCCTCACACTCTGACAAGCATCACATTGCTGCACTGCACGTTCGATATCACTGTCCAACTGAGGCCACCATAAATAGCCCCTCGCCAAACTTTTCATCTTACACCCTCCGGGGTGCCCTTGGTGTAGGTCGTGCAATAGTCGTTCTCTGTGCTGGTGGGATGATAATTCGAATTCCCCACAGAATGCATCCTTGTTCCACAGACAGTTCATTCCTTCGGTTGAAGTATGGTTTCAGTGTGTCATCGTTGATGTAACTCGGCCATCCAGACCGGGTCAGTTCCAGTTCCTTGCATAGGACTGGGTCCTTGAGAGTGCTCTGTGCAATCTCTGTAGCCTGCACGGGTAGCTCATCTACTAATGAGAAATAAAAAATGCTGTTCTCCTCCGCTGTTTTGTCCTTTTCTTTCCCCGGCAGTCTAGATAACGCATCCGCATTTGCATTGTCCGCTGACGTTCTGTACTCTATACTGTAGTCATAAGCCATAAGCCTCAGTGCCCATCTCTGCATACGCAAAGCGGCTAGTGTAGGGATTTCTGACTTGGGTCCTAAGATGGCAAGGAGGGGTTTGTGGTCAGTTATTAAACTGAATTTGCGGCCATAGAGATATTTATGAAATTTGGTCACGCCAAATATTATGGCCAACGCCTCCTTCTCTATCTGACTATATTTACTCTCTGCCTTTGTCAACGTACGTGACGCAAAGGCGATTGGTTTCTCGTCCCCATTTTCCATTATGTGCGACATTACCGCACCAATCCCATAAGGGGATGCGTCACAAGCTAATCTCCGTGGTTTCTGTGTTTCGTAGTGTACTACTACTGAGCTTTTCACTAACTGTTCTTTGGCAGCCTTGAATGTTGCTGCACTCTCTGGTGTCCATTTCCATTCGACTTCCTTCTTCAGGAGTTGGTGTAGATCTTTCATGAAACGGCCATAATAGTTTAACAGTCCTAGGAATGACCGTAGCTCTGTGACGTTTGTGGGCTGGGGTGCATTTACGATGGCGGCAACCTTTGTCTCAGTGGGGTAAAGTCCCTCTTTATCTATCAGATGCCCCCGGTACTCTACTTTCTCCTGCATGAAGTCACATTTTGCTCTTTTCACTCTTACCCCGTAGCTCTCCAGTCGGCTCAAAACCTCATCTAGGTTCCTCAGGTGCTCCTCTCTTGTTCTGCCTGTGACTAGTGTGTCATCGAGGAAGCAGGTCACATGCTCTAAGCCTTGTAGTATCTGGTCCATCACATTCTGGAACATAGAAGGTGCACTCGACACTCCATATGAAAGTCTGTGATAAACATACAGTCCTTTGTGGGTATTTATTGTTAAATACTTCTCTGAGTCCTTCTCTAACTCAAGCTGTTGGTAGGCATGTGAGAGATCTAATTTGCTAAAGAGAGTGCCCCCGGCCAGTGTGGCGAAGAGATCCTCGGCGTTCGGTAGTGGATAGGTCTCCTCTTACACACTCTGATTAACCGTGACTTTATAGTCTCCACAGATACGAATTGACTTGTCTGATTTGGGTACAACTATTATCGGGGCAGCCCACTGACTATGGTCTATCTTTGAGATAATACCAGCTTTTTCCAGCCTATCTAGCTCTTTTTCAACTGCGTCTTTTAGTGCGTATGGCACTGGTCTTGCCTTTCTGAAGACAGGTTTTGTATCTGGCTTCACTTTGATATTTGCCTTAAATTCACGAATAGTGCCAGGCTCCTCAGCAAATACTGCTTTGTGTCTCTGTAACACTGCCTCTACATCTGTGTTATCACTGCCCCCTGCTGGTGTAACTGAGAATATGCTTGCCCAATCTAGTTTAAAATTGGCCAGCCAGTTACGGCCAAAGAAGGCTGGTCTGTCACCTTTCACAATCACAAGAGGTAAATCTCCACTCTGGTTGTCATATTTCGCATTGACAGTCACTTGGCCCATCAAGGGAATGTTCTCACTGGAAAAGGTTGACAGACGCACTTTATTTTCTTTCAGTGGCAGGTGTGAGAGATGTTCCTTGTACACTAACTCAGATACCAGGGTTACGGCAGCTCCTGTGTCAAGCTGCATGTCTACAGGGTTTCCTTCTGACTTAATATTGACCTTAATGTCCTTTTTTCCATTACCAACTGTATTCGTGGAGTACACTGTATTCATCGAATACGCGCCAAACAGTTCATCCTCATTTCCATCTACTCTCTCACTTGGACTGTGGTCTTCAGCCACATACTGTGTATGTCCCTGTCTATTTTTAGTTTTACACATTCTTGCTATGTGCTCTACCTTGGAACACTTGTGGCATGTCTCGGTTTTATACCTACATACTTGAGCTGCATGGTTGTTACCTCCACATCGGTAACAGGGTTGGTGCGTTTCTGTTCTCTGTGGTCTAGAGTTATCACTGGTAGGTTGCTTGCTTTTCCACTCGCTTGTGGACGACTTGCTTCTCCACGCACCCTTGCTTGTTCTCTTCTTGTCTATCTTATTCACCGTTGCAGCTCCGCTTGGTTTGCTGGCAAACTCCAGCGTATTCTTTGACGCCATTTCCATAGATAAGGCCAGCTCACATGCTTTTGCAAAAGTCAGATTGTGTTCTGCGAACAACTTTCTCTGAATAGCCTCCACCTTTAAACCACTAACAAATCGGTCTCTCAGTGCTTCATTTAAATGCTGACCGAATTCACAATGTGTGGGCAGGTGCTTTAAAGCAACCACATAATCAGACACTGACCCATTTTCTAGTTGGTTTCTTTTCTGAAATCTAAAACGTTCAGCTATGATTAGTGGCTTGGGTTTATAATGGGATGCTAGTTTCCCGCTCAGTACTGCATACGTGAGGCTACTCGGTTTTTCTGGTATGCAGAGGTTCTTTAGTAGGCCATAGGCTTCTGCGCCTATCATAGACAGGAAAACATTGGCCTTTTTACCGTCCTCCACTTCATTAATGATCATCCATTGCTCCAATCTTTCAAGGTACGACTCGAAGTCCTCTTTACCTTCCTTGTATTCAGCAATATTGCCGATTAAATGCGCCATGCTTACATTTCACGTACTCCAAAATGGCTGAGAGGGTTATTGCATTGTGACATCATCCACAATAGCTCGCTGGAAAAAAGAA
Organism: Lampris incognitus; assembly: GCF_029633865.1. Lineage (NCBI taxonomy): Eukaryota > Metazoa > Chordata > Actinopteri > Lampriformes > Lampridae > Lampris > Lampris incognitus. Next base: position 75,795,793 of record NC_079213.1, read on the forward strand.
AAACGATGGAGGTGCATTCCCCGTGCCAATCCCGGACAATATTACCCCCTGTGGTCATATGTCCTCCCACCGACCCCGTATTGGCACGCCCACCGGAAGCGCTATTCCTCTTTCCATCTCCAACTAAATGAGATCGGTCGATGGCTGTTTCTCTCTCTCTGGGATTAAGAGTAAAACTGCAAATACGCAAGTAATCTAGTGATATACTGGTATATTAGATACTAACTTATAGTTAGCTTACCTTTTATCGCCAAGATGTTCGTTAATCCGGTCGATGTGGCCGGATTCTACGCTTGGTGCGGGTGTGTTAACCGGCGACGCTCCAATGGGACCCCCATCCGGACTGTGTCTCCCATATCCCGCATGTTCACTACACGGGCTACTTGAGGGATGTAGACCGTAATGAGATCGACTGCAATTTCTGTAAAACCATCAGAGGATCGGGGCGCCAAAGGTGGGCTGCCCTGTACTGTCAAAGATGGGGACTTGCAGATCCCTTCGCACCTGCTAACGAGGCGGCTAGCATGGTGCTACCTAGCTATAGCCATGGGGCGGAGGCTAGCAACATCCCTCCGATGCTTCCTAGCTACAGTCACGGGACGGCGGCTAGCATTAGCATCCCTCCGGAGCCAGAGGCTATCCCACCATCCGGGGTAGTTAGAGAGGACTGGACCAATGAGATCCTATCTCTCCCTGGTGAATCCGTGGCATGTTATTCGGCGGGGGCGGAACCCGAGGATTCACTGCCTGAGGAAGTAGACGATCAGGGCGTGGAAGATGACCAGCCAAGTTCGTCTCAACCAAACAAAGATGGCGACGCCATGCAACGTGGGTCCGAAACATTCCTCGCCAGTTTCCGCGATCTGTTCGCGCGAGCGGTCAAGTCTGCCGACATCGTTACCGAGCCGGGCAATCCTCAAGATCCGGTGGTAGCCGATTTTCCACGAATGGCAGAGAGGGTCAGGGACTCCACTCTACCACCTTATCCTCACATCGAACGAGCGTTTAAGCGGGCGGAGGCGGAACCGCTACTTAAATCGTCCTCAAAGTTCAGTCAGAAGGGGGTTGACGTCTTAGCAGTCGAGGTTAGGAACCTGAACTACAAAGACTGGAAAATTCCGCAACCAGAGAGGGACGTTTTATCGTTCAACCCTAACACCAAGGTGGGGTCTTGCGATACTCCCAAACACCCTTCGCAGTGGGGCCAACAGGTGGATCGTTACGCGTGTGATGCATGGCACGCCAGTACACGCGCAGCTGGACTCCTCTCAACGGCTGGGATGATAAAGGCATACATGCGCAAGCTCTGCAGCCTATCAAACGTCGAGCAAAGCAAAGCCGCCATCGCTACAGCAGGTATCAACGGGGCCGAGTTCGGTGACGTAGTGGCCAGCGAAGCAGGTTGTGAGTACATCTTGGAAATGGAACGCACACCTGACTCCCTGGGATCGCTGCTGTATTCCATCGCTCTAGAGTGCGGTTCTAGCGCAGCTGCCCCCACCCTTTCGCGCAGACGTCTCTGGCTAGAGACAGCCGGGGTAAAAGAGGAATTCTGCAAGGAGTGGATGGCCCACTCCTGCGCAGGGAACCAGGGCCTGTTTGGAACGACCCCGGACATTATCAGCAAATACAAGGCCGCCCAGGCCGAGCGCGAAACCTTGCACAAGGAGCTTCTCCCGATGATGAAGAACCCGCCTACCCCTAAGCCCGCGGTGGGCAAAGGGCAGGGGGGCAAGCCTACGCGCAAGCAGAAATGGAGAGAGACTTATCCAAAAAGAGGTGGTAAAGTGGGGCGCGGGCGTGGACAGGGCTCACGTCCAAACTCCCAGTCTTCCACAGATCCAGCGGCCAAGGCGGCCAAGCCGGACAGCACAGACACTTCCAAGAAGGGAGCTGCCAAGTGACGTGTTTCGGCAGGATGTTACGACCCACACCAACAGACTGATTCCAGAGCCGTCTCCGGCGATATAGACGCTTGTTCAGGGGACACAGCGTGTGCAGGGCTAAACACTGCGCCTTTTATTTTGGTTTCTGATGCACAGTCTACTTGTTCTATTCCAAAGGTTGTGAATGTGAATAACAGTTTTTATGTTGGTGATGATGGTGATTGCGTTTTAAAAGGTTTGAAACGCAAGTCTGATTGTCTGTCTGAATCTTTAGGTAAAGATGATGATAACAATGTAATAACATCCCTGCTGGAAATATTGGATAATAATGACATGAGCGCAAATGAGCCCCTGGGAGGGGACTATGATGCGACAATGTTTAGTCTCTCTGATGGGTCAAATGGTAATTTGGAAAGGTTCAAAACGCCAATTCCCCCATCTGGGTCTCCTTTACAAGGACGAAGCCCCCCCATGGATGCAGGGCATGGCGGGCGGAGCTTCCCCAGACCCTTTACGCGCAACTTACGCGCGCTACCTGAACAGCAAGGTACAGGAGGCAACGAGACCTCTGTCATGCATGTTACACAGGTGGAAGGAATTGGTCCCGTCGGCTTCTGTTTTGGATCAGATAGCCCACGGACACCAAATCCTTTTCGAGAACGGTATTGTACCCCCGTAACCTGGGAATAGTGCATACGGAACCGGGGTCGGTGGCCGAAGCACAAATCCTAGACAACGAACTCACAGAGTTACTCTCGAAAGGGGCAATCACGGTGGTTCCTCCCCTAGAAAGAGAAGACGGGTTTTACAGCCGTTACTTTCTGGTCCCGAAGAAGGATGGGGGCATGCGCCCAATCCTAGATTTGAAACCCTTCAACAAGTATGTAGAGAAGGTCAGTTTCAAAATGCTACGCACACCGGTTCTGCTGTCAATGGTGACACAGTCTGATTGGCTAACTTCGGTCGACCTAAAAGATGCTTTCTATCATTGTCCGATTGCGGAAAGACACAGAAAGTATCTTCGGTTCTGTTACCGGGGTCAGTGTTACCAGTACGCATGCCTCCCGTTCGGATATCGCCTCTCTCCTCTGACATTCACAAGGTGTGTGAAAGCAGCGCTCGGAGTGTTGATGCGCAAAGGTATGCGCTTGGCATGGTTCCTAGACGACCTGTTGGTGTTGGCCCGGTCGCCGGAACAAGCAATACTCCATACTCAGGAGTTGATGGGATTCATGGAGTACATGGGTTTCACTATCAACATAAAGAAGAGCGCGCCATGGCCTTCGTGCCAGGCAACGTATCTGGGTCTGAGTTTGGATACGGTATCCATGCGCGCAACCCTTACGCAAGAGAGATGGCATTCCACCAGGACCACGTTAGCACATTTCGTCCCGGGGACATATGTCACTTATCGGATGATCAGGAGGCTGCTGGGCCTTCTGGCATCGGCCCACCAAGTTGTTCCTTTAGGTCTGTTGTTCATGAGGAGACTGCAATTGTGGTTCGCAGTTCACTTCTTGAAATACGGCAACGAACGCCGGTACAACAACCATCTTATCCTGGTCCCGCGCGAGGTAGCGCAGGACCTAGACCACTGGAACAGAGCCTGCGTGGACATGTCTGGGGTCCCTATGGGCCCCAGGGGACCCGAGGTAACGATTTATACGGATGCGTCCCTCTCGGGTTGGGGGGCCATCCTTGGCTACAAAACAGCGCGAGGAGTGTGGCCGTCTGGGGAGAAGGTCCACATCAACGCGCGCGAGACGGAGACGATTTGGCTGGCTATCCAGCATTTCGCTCAGGATCTCGTAGGCCGTCACATACTGATAATGACAGACAGCATGACGGCCAAGGCCTACATCAACCGCCAAGGCGGTATGAAGTCCAAGCGTTGCAGAGAGTTGGCCATGCAAATTTGGATTTGGGTCAACAGCAACACGCTATCAATCAGGGCGCTTCATGTTCCTGGGAAGGACAACGAAGCAGCGGACATCCTCTCGAGAGGCGGCCCGCATGCGGACAATTGGAGCCTCAACCCAGCCATAGTGGCTATGATCTGGGAGAGGTTCGGGGTAGCTCAAGTGGATCTGTTCGCATCGAAACTCAATTACAAGTGCCCTCGTTGGTACTCGATGCTCCCGTCCGACCTAGCGCCGTTGGGGGTCAACGCGCTTGGACTAGATCCATGGCCCGAGGAGATGCTTTACGCATTCCCCCCGCGCAGGTGCCTCCTAGACCTGGTGGTCAAGTTCGAGCGCACAGGGGGTCGGTTAGTTCTCGTGTTCCCGTACGAACCGAGCACCCCGTGGTTTCCGCGAATAGTGCCCTGGAGAGTAGGCGAGCGGTTCGACGTCCCGGAGTGGGCGGACGCGCTCACGCAAGCAGGAGGGCTGCTACGGGAGGGCCCCTGGATAGGAGGCTCCCAATTAGCGACGTGGATGCTTACAAAGCCAGGCTCTTAGCTATGGGATTTAGTGCGCAAGTGATTCGTGTCATCTTAGCGGCGCGTAAAGACTCCACGTATTCCAGGTACCAGGGGTACTGGAATCGATTTGACCAATTTTGCGCTGATCGCGACATGGACCCTTTGTCAGTAGGGATTGGCCCTATACTGACTTTTGTGGAGGTCTGTAGGAGTGATAGACTATGGTCTTTCTCCTCGGTCAAAGTCTGTGTATCGGCACTCACGTTCTTCCGGGGGGAAGATCGAGGGTAGCACGGTTTTCACGCACCCGCTCATGACGCAGTACCTGTTGGGTGCTAAGAAGCTCTCAGCTAAGGAGCTTACGAGAGCTGAAACTTGGGATGCTTCCCTTGTTCTGCGCGCACTAGAGAAAGATCCCTTTGAACCCATGTCTACGGCAGACATGCGTTATATGTCTCGGCTAAGCTGGCTGTGCTCTTGGCACTTACCACCGCAGCGAGGGGTTGTGAGCTCACTGCACTCACCATCAAGGGGATGATGTTTTCTGGTGATCTGATGGTCACGCTCTTTACAGACCCCAGCTTCATGCCCAAAACTGTGTCTGTCCTGACGCGTAGGGCCCCGGTGGTGATACACCCGTTTCATCCGTCCCCGGTGACTAGGGATGAGAAACGCTTGCACCTCTCGTGTCCTGTACGGGCTTTACGCATTTACATGCGGCGCACAGCAGATATTCGTAGGTCTGACAGGCTGCTGTTGACCTACAGAGTGAGCAAACCAGGTTATGCCCTTTCCACCCAGAGGCTAGCACACTGGCTGGTGGATGGTATTACGGAGGCGTATACCAAAGCGGGTAAAACAGCTCCTAAGCTGAAGGCGCATTCTACCCGAGGGACTGCTACGTCGATAGCTGTGTTGTCAGGTATCGACTGGAAGGTCATCCGCCAGGCGGCGGTTTGGAGTGGTGAGACCACTTTCTTACGGCATTATTACCGGCACGTTAAGGTGCGGTCGGTTGCCGACGCTGTTCTGGAGCAGGCCTCTTAGGATGCTCTCATCAGAACGCGTACCCCTTCCCACCAGGGGTTTGAAGGGTTCATTGGACGGCTAGGGAACGGAGGCACGAATCCTGTCGTTGTTCAATGCAATAACCCTCTCAGCCATTTTGGAGTACGTGAAATGTAACTTTGGGTTCGCGAAGCGAACCCTAGTTATATGAACAACGACAAAATGGCTGAGAATAGAGCCGTTCTCCTCCTACCCGGGCCACAGGTGTGGTGCTCATTTAGTTGGAGATGGTTCGACTTACAAAGAGGAATAGCGCTTCCGGTGGGCGTGCCAATACGGGGTCGGTGGGAGGACATATGACCACAGGGGGTCATATTGTCCGGGATTGGCACGGGGAATGCACCTCCATCGTTTTTCTTTTTTCCAGCGAGCTGTTGTGGATGATGTCACAATGCAATAGCCCTCTCAGCCATTTTGTCGTTGTTCATATAACTAGGGTTCGCTTTGCGAACCCAAAGATATCATATTTGGAATTATAAGGACGTTCTCTACAAAAAAGTATTTTCCTTCACATTGTATTTTAAAATCAAACATATCAAAGAAAACATCCTTAAAACGGAAAGAAAATTCAGCAATGAAACATGTTTGGATGTACTCTAGTGTCTGATCAAAATTTCTCTGTATGAGAACAATTCCAAAACCCATGTGAAACATTTTCAATGGATTTTTTACAAAATGAGCATTCAGATTCAACTTGTTTTTTTATATACCTCTTAAGCAAAGATTGAACTGGGTAGAACCTGTGGATTAATTTAAACGTAACTTCTTTCACTTAATTAGTAATAAAATATTTGAAAGGTAATGACTACACCTTTCTGCAGGGCACATTCTCTGATTATACCATTCCAAAATGGGATTATGTAAGGAATTGTGACAGTCTTTTTGAAATAAAGCCCTAATTGTTCTGTTTTTGTTCTGACGCTCTGCTGAAAAGCACAAACCACCCACAGTAGTATCAGATAATTTGACAGTGTGAGTAAGCAGCCATGAGAAGTAAAGACCCCTCAGCAGTGTTGTAATTCCAGAAGGAACTGCATCGAAAATGATAGTATATCCCTTAAACATTATGGGAATTTGATATTTCCTCAGAAAGTCTTGAGTAGTTGTACAACACACCATTTGAGTCAAGTCATTTGACCAACAAGATTTAAATCGTTTTTGAACCAGTTTTAAAAAAAATAAAGAATTGTTTTTGTAGAGAACGTCCTTATAATTCCAAATATGATATCTTTGGGTTCGCAAAGCGAACCCTAGTTATATGAACAACGACAAAATGGCTGAGAGGGCTATTGCATTGTGACATCATCCACAACAGCTCGCTGGAAAAAAGAAAAACGATGGAGGTGCATTCCCCGTGCCAATCCCGGACAATATGACCCCCTGTGGTCATATGTCCTCCCACCGACCCCGTATTGGCACGCCCACCGGAAGCGCTATTCCTCTTTGTAAGTCGAACCATCTCCAACTAAATGAGCACCACACCTGTGGCCCGGGTAGGAGGAGAACGGCTCTATTCTCAGCCATTTTGTCGTTGTTCATATAACTAGGGTTCGCTTCGCGAACCCAAAGTTACATTTCACGTACTCCAAAATGGCTGAGAGGGTTATTGCATTGAACAACGACAGGATTCGTGCCTCCGTTCCCTAGCCGTCCAATGAACCCTTCAAACCCCTGGTGGGAAGGGGTACGCGTTCTGATGAGAGCATCCTAAGAGGCCTGCTCCAGAACAGCGTCGGCAACCGACCGCACCTTAACGTGCCGGTAATAATGCCGTAAGAAAGTGGTCTCACCACTCCAAACCGCCGCCTGGCGGATGACCTTCCAGTCGATACCTGACAACACAGCTATCGACGTAGCAGTCCCTCGGGTAGAATGCGCCTTCAGCTTAGGAGCTGTTTTACCCGCTTTGGTATACGCCTCCGTAATACCATCCACCAGCCAGTGTGCTAGCCTCTGGGTGGAAAGGGCATAACCTGGTTTGCTCACTCTGTAGGTCAACAGCAGCCTGTCAGACCTACGAATATCTGCTGTGCGCCGCATGTAAATGCGTAAAGCCCGTACAGGACACGAGAGGTGCAAGCGTTTCTCATCCCTAGTCACCGGGGACGGATGAAACGGGTGTATCACCACCGGGGCCCTACGCGTCAGGACAGACACAGTTTTGGGCATGAAGCTGGGGTCTGTAAAGAGCGTGACCATCAGATCACCAGAAAACATCATCCCCTTGATGGTGAGTGCAGTGAGCTCACAACCCCTCGCTGCGGTGGTAAGTGCCAAGAGCACAGCCAGCTTAGCCGAGACATATAACGCATGTCTGCAGTAGACATGGGTTCAAAGGGATCTTTCTCTAGTGCGCGCAGAACAAGGGAAGCATCCCAAGTTTCAGCTCTCGTAAGCTCCTTAGCTGAGAGCTTCTTAGCACCCAACAGGTACTGCGTCATGAGCGGGTGCGTGAAAACCGTGCTACCCTCGATCTTCCCCCCGGAAGAACGTGAGTGCCGATACACAGACTTTGACCGAGGAGAAAGACCATAGTCTATCACTCCTACAGACCTCCACAAAAGTCAGTATAGGGCCAATCCCTACTGACAAAGGGTCCATGTCGCGATCAGCGCAAAATTGGTCAAATCGATTCCAGTACCCCTGGTACCTGGAATACGTGGAGTCTTTACGCGCCGCTAAGATGACACGAATCACTTGCGCACTAAATCCCATAGCTAAGAGCCTGGCTTTGTAAGCATCCACGCCGCTAATTGGGAGCCTCCTATCCAGGGGCCCTCCCGTAGCAGCCCTCCTGCTTGCGTGAGCGCGTCCGCCCACTCCGGGACGTCGAACCGCTCGCCTACTCTCCAGGGCACTATTCGCGGAAACCACGGGGTGCTCGGTTCGTACGGGAACACGAGAACTAACCGACCCCCTGTGCGCTCGAACTTGACCACCAGGTCTAGGAGGCACCTGCGCGGGGGGAATGCGTAAAGCATCTCCTCGGGCCATGGATCTAGTCCAAGCGCGTTGACCCCCAACGGCGCTAGGTCGGACGGGAGCATCGAGTACCAACGAGGGCACTTGTAATTGAGTTTCGATGCGAACAGATCCACTTGAGCTACCCCGAACCTCTCCCAGATCATAGCCACTATGGCTGGGTGGAGGCTCCAATTGTCCGCATGCGGGCCGCCTCTCGAGAGGATGTCCGCTGCTTCGTTGTCCTTCCCAGGAACATGAAGCGCCCTGATTGATAGCGTGTTGCTGTTGACCCAAATCCAAATTTGCATGGCCAACTCTCTGCAACGCTTGGACTTCATACCGCCTTGGCGGTTGATGTAGGCCTTGGCCGTCATGCTGTCTGTCATTATCAGTATGTGACGGCCTACGAGATCCTGAGCGAAATGCTGGATAGCCAGCCAAATCGTCTCCGTCTCGCGCGCGTTGATGTGGACCTTCTCCCCAGACGGCCACACTCCTCGCGCTGTTTTGTAGCCAAGGATGGCCCCCCAACCCGAGAGGGACGCATCCGTATAAATCGTTACCTCGGGTCCCCTGGGGCCCATAGGGACCCCAGACATGTCCACGCAGGCTCTGTTCCAGTGGTCTAGGTCCTGCGCTACCTCGCGCGGGACCAGGATAAGATGGTTGTTGTACCGGCGTTCGTTGCCGTATTTCAAGAAGTGAACTGCGAACCACAATTGCAGTCTCCTCATGAACAACAGACCTAAAGGAACAACTTGGTGGGCCGATGCCAGAAGGCCCAGCAGCCTCCTGATCATCCGATAAGTGACATATGTCCCCGGGACGAAATGTGCTAACGTGGTCCTGGTGGAATGCCATCTCTCTTGCGTAAGGGTTGCGCGCATGGATACCGTATCCAAACTCAGACCCAGATACGTTGCCTGGCACGAAGGCCATGGCGCGCTCTTCTTTATGTTGATAGTGAAACCCATGTACTCCATGAATCCCATCAACTCCTGAGTATGGAGTATTGCTTGTTCCGGCGACCGGGCCAACACCAACAGGTCGTCTAGGAACCATGCCAAGCGCATACCTTTGCGCATCAACACTCCGAGCGCTGCTTTCACACACCTTGTGAATGTCAGAGGAGAGAGGCGATATCCGAACGGGAGGCATGCGTACTGGTAACACTGACCCCGGTAACAGAACCGAAGATACTTTCTGTGTCTTTCCGCAATCGGACAATGATAGAAAGCATCTTTTAGGTCGACCGAAGTTAGCCAATCGGACTGTGTCTGTTATGCTCGCGCACCAGAACCTGACCCGTGTGGCGAAACCCAAGACAGACAGACACGAGATGACTTCTAAGTCTACAAAGGGGGGTTTTATTGTGGGAGGGAAATGTATGGTGAAAAAAGGCGTTCTGTTAGTGGGATGTGTGAATAAAACTATGTGTGGTGTCCCGTGGTTTGCGTGTATAACTATGTGTGAGTGTTTTTAGCCAATGTGTGGTGCGGTATGTAAATGACCAGGAGGTGTTGAAGAAATGTGCGTGCACCTGGCGAGAAAGTCCAGTCCGTGATCCAAGAGGGGTTGTCCGAGAAAGTCCAGGTCCGAGATCCGGGAAGTCGAGTCCGAAAGGAGGGGTCCAGGTACAGGGACAAGGGGGGAGATCGCAGGAGAGGTCCGAGGAGAAACGTGAAGGTCGCTGGGGACGAGGGAGACGCGGAAATCGCGGAGGGAGAGTTTTGGGAGGAAACAGAGACACGAAGATATAACACTGGGGAATAAACAGAAAGCAAGGAACGCTGGAGGGCTTATCAGAACTTCACCGCAGGGTTCAGTATGTCGAAGCACTGAGAGACGTTCTGGGAGGCTTTTTGTAGAAGGCTGCCTGATTGCCACAGGTGTGCCTGATGGATGATGGCAAACACCTGGTGCAGTGCAGCGCTCGTCTCAGAGCGCGAGCCGAGCGCTCGGATGTTTCCGGCACGTCCGAGCTGGGAGAGTGGCTTGAACGTGCCGGGGAGGCAGCTCGGGGCGGTGTAACCACAACAGTGTCACCATTGACAGCAGAACCAGTGTGCGTAGCATTTTGAAACTGACCTTCTCTACATACTTGTTGAAGGGTTTCAAATCTAGGATTGGGCGCCTGCCCCCATCCTTCTTCGGGACCAGAAAGTAACGGCTGTATAACCCGTCTTCTCTTTCTAGGGGAGGAACCACCGTGATTGCCCCTTTCGAGAGTAACTCTGTGAGTTCGTTGTCTAGGATTTGTGCTTCGGCCACCGACCCCGGTTCCGTATGCACTATTCCCAGGTACGGGGGTACAATACCGTTCTCGAAAAAGATTTGGTGTCCGTGGGCTATCTGATCCAAAACAGAAGCCGACGGGACCAATTCCTTCCACCTGTGTAACATGCGTGACAGAGGTCTCGTTGCCTCCTGTACCTTGCTGTTCAGGTAGCGCGCGTAAGTTGCGCGTAAAGGGTCTGGGGAAGCTCCGCCCGCCATGCCCTGCATCCATGGGGGGGCTTCGTCCTTGTAAAGGAGACCCAGATGGGGGAATTGGCGTTTTGAACCTTTCCAAATTACCATTTGACCCATCAGAGAGACTAAACATTGTCGCATCATAGTCCCCTCCCAGGGGCTCATTTGCGCTCATGTCATTATTATCCAATATTTCCAGCAGGGATGTTATTACATTGTTATCATCATCTTTACCTAAAGATTCAGACAGACAATCAGACTTGCGTTTCAAACCTTTTAAAACGCAATCACCATCATCACCAACATAAAAACTGTTATTCACATTCACAACCTTTGGAATAGAACAAGTAGACTGTGCATCAGAAACCAAAATAAAAGGCGCAGTGTTTAGCCCTGCACACGCTGTGTCCCCTGAACAAGCGTCTATATCGCCGGAGACGGCTCTGGAATCAGTCTGTTGGTGTGGGTCGTAACATCCTGCCGAAACACGTCACTTGGCAGCTCCCTTCTTGGAAGTGTCTGTGCTGTCCGGCTTGGCCGCCTTGGCCGCTGGATCTGTGGAAGACTGGGAGTTTGGACGTGAGCCCTGTCCACGCCCGCGCCCCACTTTACCACCTCTTTTTGGATAAGTCTCTCTCCATTTCTGCTTGCGCGCAGGCTTGCCCCCCTGCCCTTTGCCCACCGCGGGCTTAGGGGTAGGCGGGTTCTTCATCATCGGGAGAAGCTCCTTGTGCAAGGTTTCGCGCTCGGCCTGGGCGGCCTTGTATTTGCTGATAATGTCCGGGGTCGTTCCAAACAGGCCCTGGTTCCCTGCGCAGGAGTGGGCCATCCACTCCTTGCAGAATTCCTCTTTTACCCCGGCTGTCTCTAGCCAGAGACGTCTGCGCGAAAGGGTGGAGGCAGCTGCGCTAGAACCGCACTCTAGAGCGATGGAATACAGCAGCGATCCCAGGGAGTCAGGTGTGCGTTCCATTTCCAAGATGTACTCACAACCTGCTTCGCTGGCCACTACGTCACCGAACTCGGCCCCGTCGATACCTGCTGTAGCGATGGCGGCTTTGCTTTGCTCGTCGTTTGATAGGCTGCAGAGCTTGCGCATGTACGCCGTTATCATCCCAGCCGTTGAGAGGAGTCCAGCTGCGCGTGTACTGGCGTGCCATGCATCACACGCGTAACGATCCACCTGTTGGCCCCACTGCGAAGGGTGTTTGGGAGTATCGCAAGACCCCACCTTGGTGTTAGGGTTGAACGATAAAACGTCCCTCTCTGGTTGCGGAATTTTCCAGTCTTTGTAGTTCAGGTTCCTAACCTCGACTGCTAAGACGTCAACCCCCTTCTGACTGAACTTTGAGGACGATTTAAGTAGCGGATCCGCCTCCGCCCGCTTAAACGCTCGTTCGATGTGAGGATAAGGTGGTAGAGTGGAGTCCCTGACCCTCTCTGCCATTCGTGGAAAATCGGCTACCACCGGATCTTGAGGATTGCCCGGCTCGGTAACGATGTCGGCAGACTTGACCGCTCGCGCGAACAGATCGCGGAAACTGGCGAGGAATGTTTCGGACCCACGTTGCATGGCGTCGCCATCTTTGTTTGGTTGAGACGAACTTGGCTGGTCGTCTTCCACGCCCTGATCGTCTACTTCCTCAGGCAGTGAATCCTCGGGTTCCGCACCCGCCGAATAACATGCCACGGATTCACCAGGGAGAGATAGGATCTCATTGGTCCAGTCCTCTCTAACTACCCCGGATGGTGGGATAGCCTCTGGCTCCGGAGGGATGCTAATGCTAGCCGCCGTCCCGTGACTGTAGCTAGTGTAGCCGGTTGGTAAATCTGTTAAATATGTTAAATGATTTTCCACTTAAATTTAGTATAGTTTAACTGTTAATATATGTAATTGTTACACTGTCAAGCCATGTAAAATGTCATTTGATGTAGTTAAATTGTGAAGCAGATTGTGAGTGTATTTTTATAGTTTTGGTTGTCATTGCATGTTTTGACCAGTAAGTGGCAGTGTTGCGGACTTTTATGGTAACTCCGTGCAAGTTATCCAAGTGCATCTTGGGTATTCTCTTTTTTTCTTGTGTGGAGCACCTGAAGATTGCGGTGTGACGGTGCTCTGACTCCGTAGTAAGTAAAGGTAAATATCTTGTGAAATATACCTGTAACATTATTCCAAACAATATTGTATGTCGGTAATTTGACAAGATGGTTTGATTTAGACGCTACTGGAGTTGATGTTCGGTGATTTTGGGCGCGAGCCGTCGACCACTGTTCGCCATTGCAGGCATGACAAGGTAATGTTGGCGTGAATAAAGCCACACCATGCCATTGTATTTGGGATGTAAAGGTTTTATATGCATTTTAATTCTGTTTAAAGGTAACTGACAGAGTGAGAAGTTGCGCGATCTTCAGGAAGTTCCACATGTCTTTGTTAAACCCTGTTTAACGTACATAGTCCACTGCCGTATTTTGCACCGTATGTTGTATGTTGTATTTATTTTCCTTTTAAAATCTTTTCTGTTAAACTTGCCACATCTGTGAACATTTATGAGCTGTTTGCTCGAAAGACACAGAAATTTATGCACTCAGTAAAACGATCTGCATTCGAAGGTTCAAACAATAAAATTAAAGCTACAAGAACCCCGGAAGTAATTGTGTCCTGTGTGGTATCTAATTCCACGGGCTACATAATTTGGGTACCAGGAGTGGGGTGTAGCTAAAACATTTTTTTTAAATTGGCAACAGAGTGGCTTATTTTTACTTAAAAAAAAAATACGGCAGTGGTGAAGATTGCTGGTGACGTCCGTTGGTGTTGAGTCTGAAGCCATCCTGCTGTGGAGGTGGTGACCAGCGAGAGACGACGTGAGGGGCTCTACGAGGTTCTGGTGCTTCCTGTGTCACACGACTCAGCCGTACCAGCGCAGAGGACTCCAGCGCTAACTTCAGCTACAAAGACCAAGATTTAGCAAGGCTCCAAGTTAAAGACTGTCCTTGTAGTATCCTTGAACCAGGTTTTGAACTAAATATCCTCATTTATACTGGACTGAGTAAAGATAATATATCATTATGTCTAGTGATTCTGGTGATGAAGGGAGTTCACGTAATGATAATGGCCACACCTCAGGTGTCATAACGGGTATAGGTGAAGGTGCTACAAAAGAAATGCAGACCACCATGCAAGAGCTCGCCAGACTGCGAGATGAGCTCACCAGGTTAAATGGTGAAGCAAGGGCTCAGAGAGCAAGTGATAACAGTGCACCCACACGTTCACACATCTACGTTCCAAGAGAACGCCAGATCCAAGCATTTAGTGGGGAGTGTGGTACAGACAGGAGATCTGTCGAAGAGTTTATTGAAGAGGTTGAAAGGGTTTTAAGATACAGAGAGCAAACAACAGAAGAACAATGTGACTATATACTATCTCTATTGCGTGGCCCTGCATTGGAAGAGGTGCGACTATGCATGAGGGGTCAGTCAGTGGGGCCCAGTGATTTATACTCTTACCTGAGCAATGCATTTGGGGAAAAGCGCAGTTCCACACAGCTTTTGCAGACCTTTTACAACCGTAACCAAACTGATGGAGAAGACCTCCGTGACTACTCCCATGCACTATCCCAGATTTTGAGCTCTGTAGTGAAACAGTCCACAGATGTAATACCTAATGAGAAAACTGTGCTCAGAGACCGGTTTATTGAGGGTTTAAGAGAAGCAGCACTCAGGCGTGAACTCAGGAAAATGGTTAGGGACAAACCAGAGAGCAGTCTTCTAGATGTGAGGAACGAGGCCCTCCTGTGGGAGATGGAGGACAGCAGGTCTCATCGTCCCAGGGTCATAAAGAGCAACCAAGTTACATCAGAGGTTCCAGAAACCCAGTGCTCTATTATTAAAACAAACAATGACCAAGGTACTGCATTAAATGATGTTCGGAGAGCAGTAGCCCATCAGGAAAAACAGCTAGCAGAGTTAGGCAAAACACTTGCTGATCTTGCCTTTGCTGTAGGTGAACTGAGTAAGCGCAGCACTCAACAGACATTCCTAGAGCCCAAGCCACGACCTAGACCCCAGCCAAAGTTCACACCAGATGGTCAGCCTATCTGTTTCAAGTGTAGAGGCATAGGTCACTTGCAAGAAAATGCTCACAGGCCAGAGGGGGTCAAGGGGACGCAACACCTAGTTCTTATGTAGTGCAGGAAAACTCGCACCCTCAGTTGTCATGAGCCACACAACTCGAGGGGAGGAAGCTGGCTCACCAAAAGAGACTCCAGACAGAAGCAGGATCTTAGAGCGTGCAGTCGGAGAATGTAAAACTGTTGAGGTGAAACTACGAGGTGTTACAGTGTCCTGCTTACTTGACACTGGTAGCCAGGTCAGTACAATTTCTGAGAGTTTTTTCAGGGAACACCTGTCAGTGAAAGGTGAAGACATTCACCCGGCATTTGAGTGGTTAAAGATCACTGCAGCTAATGGATTAGACATACCCTATATGAGCTATGTGGAGCTTGATGTAGAAGCCATGGGTCTGACTATCCCAGAGCGAGGTTTTCTGATAGTTAAAGATTCTGAACACTCTTCCTCTGTTCCAGGTCTAATAGGGATGAACATTGTCAAAAAATGCAGAGAGCTAGTACACACTGAGTTTGACACCACACTGCAGGAGAGGTTTGACTCAAACTGGAGAGAGGCTTTTAATCATCTTCATGCAGTACATGCAACAGACAGACTCTCTTTCGCTAGGGTAGCTGGTAAGGATGTAGTCCATATACCTGCTTCATCTGCTGCTACAGTTATGGCCAGGGGACTCAGGACCGTGAGTGAGGATGGTTCTTTTTTGTTGCTGGAGTCTGTGGGTGTCCCCGTTCCTGGAGGTTTGGTTGTTGTGCCTACTTTGGTTTCATCGGGCAATCACATTTTTCCAGTCCGAGTCATGAACATGTCTGATGAAGATATCTGGCTAGGGCCACGGACTAGGCTAGGGGTTTTGACTCAGGTAGACTGTGTGAAAAGTGATGAGCTTTGTGAGGTACAGTTCCAGAGAATCTCAGCAGACACTGAACAAGTGAGTATCAGTGAACACCCCGAAACACCGACAGATGTGCAGGAAATTCTCGGCAAGCTCAATTTTTGTGGTAGCCCAGAACAGCAAGCACAGCTGACTTTGTTACTGGAGAAGTACTCTTTTGTGTTTGCAACAGAAGATGAAGATCTAGGCCACACTGACAAAGTACAACATGAGATCCATCTGACAGATGACATACCTGTAACACAGCCATACAGACGAATCCCACCCACACAGTACAGTGAAGTCAGGGAACATATTGGCAAGCTGCTTAAAAAAGGGGTCATTCAAGAAAGCTCTAGTGCTTATGCTTCGCCCATAGTACTAGTGAGAAAGGCAGATGGTAGGAGGCTATGTGTCGATTACAGGAAACTCAACTCAAAGACAAGACGTGATGCATTCCCGCTCCCGAGAATTGATGAGAGTTTTGATGCGCTGAGAGGGGCAAAATTATTTTCGACCATAGATCTGGCGAGCGGATACCACCAGGTAGCTATGCATGAGAGAGATCGGACTAAGACTGCATTTACTACACCGTTTGGTCTGTATGAGTACGTGAGTATGCCTTTTGGTGTTTGTAACGGTCCAGCTACATTTCAGAGACTTATGCAAGTTACTATGAATGATCTCATTTTTCAGATACTCCTGGTCTACCTAGATGACATCTTGGTTTTTTCAGAGACATTTGAGCAGCATTTGGAGAGACTTGAGACTGTGTTTAAGAGACTGGCAGAGACGGGCCTTAAGGTGAAGTTGCAGAAGTGTGCTTTTCTACAACAGTCAGTAAAGTTTTTGGGTCATCAGGTGTCAGCAGAAGGTATAGGAACTGACCCCTCCAAGGTCTCTGCTGTTAAGAACTGGAAGGTCCCAACCACTGCCAAAGAGCTGCAGTCGTTCTTGGGTTTCTGTAGTTACTACAGGAGATTCATTCGAGGCTTCTCACAGATTGCCGGGCCACTGCATGAAATGTTCAGGTGTGAAAAAAACAGGGAAAGTAGGTCACCAGTTTTGTAATATGTGGACACCAGAGTGTGACTCTTCCTTTGAGCAGTTAAAGGAAAAACTTACCTCTGCTCCCATTTTGGGTTTTGCCGATTTCACACAACCATTTGTAGTTGAGACAGATGCTAGTCAGCATGGATTAGGCGCTGTATTGTGTCAGCAGCAAGGTGACACCAGACGTGTCCTAGCATATGCTAGCCGCAGACTACGCCAGGCTGAGAAGAATGACCGAAATTATAGTAGCATAAAGTTGGAGTTGCTTGCCTTAAAATGGGCAGTTGCTGAAAAATTCAGGGGTTACTTGCTTGGTTCAAAGTTTGTTGTCCTGACTGATAACAATCCCCTCTGCCACCTCAAGACAGCCAAGTTAGGTGCTATAGAGCAGAGGTGGGTAGCGCAACTGTCTGTTTTTGATTTCGAGGTTAAGTACCGTCCTGGTTGCAGTAATGCCGCCGCAGATGCTCTCTCTAGGCAGGAGTTTGCAGGGGAGCCTGAAACAGACCCTGACTCGGATTTTGATGACTGTATCACTGTGTGTAACCTGATTGAGCGAGGAACAGTTCTGGATCCTGGTCTTGTCTCTAGAGGTCTGGAGTGTTACAAAGTGAGACAGATCCGTGCTGGGGAGTCGAGGTCTGGTGAGACAGGTACTAAACAGGGCAACACTCCCACACTGCCAGGTTATACCAGAGAGGAGCTGGTAGGTTTTCAGGCCGGTGACCCCACCCTAAAAGAGTTTAGGGCATTTTGGGATCGGGGGAGGAGGCCATGTCCCAGAGAGAGAGCAGCCCTGTCTAGTCAAGTGAAAAGATTGTTGAAACAATGGAGATGCATACAACAACGAGAAGGGTTGTTGTACAGGGTTATCACAGACCCACGTCATGGAGAAGTGTGGCAGTTACTCGTGCCTAGTTGGTTGAGGGACCAAGTTCTAGAAAATGTACATAACAACATGGGACATCAGGGCATAGAGCGCACTGTAAACTTGCTAAGAGGGAGGTGTTTTTGGGTAGGGCTATGCGAGGATGTTGAAAGCTGGGTTAAAAACTGCGAGCGGTGAATTTTGACCAAGATGCCTCAGCCAAAAATCCATGCTCCAGTTCAGGCATTCCTGGCCTCCCGACCTCTAGAAGTGGTGGCTGTTGATTTTACAGTGTTGGAGGCAGCTTCAGATGGCCGTGAAAATGTCCTTGTTGTGACCGATGTGTTTACAAAGTTCACACAAGCGTATGCTACCAAAGACCAGAAGGCTGACACTACAGCTAAAGTTTTGCTCAGGGAGTGGTTCATGAAATATGGGGTCCCAGAGAGACTGCACTCAGACCAAGGTCGAAATTTCGAGAGTGAAATTATAGCAGAGCTGTGCAAACTCTATGGGGTTAAAAAGACACGGACAACTCCCTACAGGCCACAGGGAAACGGTCAGTGTGAAAGATACAATCGCACACTCCATGACTTGTTAAGGACACTCCCACCAGAGAAAAAAAAGCGTTGGCCAGAGCATCTGTCTGAAGTAGTATATGCCTATAATGTCACTCCTCATTCCACCACAGGGTACTCGCCTTATTATTTGCTTTTCGGGGTACAGCCACATCTCCCAGTAGATGCTTTATTAGAGCGTGAGTGTGTGTCAGACAGGAAACAGGATTGGTTGTCTGTTCATCAGGAGAGACTCCGACAGGCACATGAGAGAGCCAGAGAGTACTCAGAGCAGAAGGCAGCTGAGAGGATCTCACTGCAAAATGAGAAGGTGTATTGTCCTCCTGTGGACATTGGTCAGTTGGTTTTCCTACGTCACAGACCCCCAGGTAGACATAAGATTCAGGACACATGGACCTCAACAGTCTACAAGGTAGTTGACATCCAGGGTACCACACACACTGTTGAACCTTTTGAGGGAGGTCCCATTAAAAGAGTTCATAGGTCAGAGTTGCGACCTTGTGCAAAACCAGTTCCCAAACCAAGAACTAGAACTAGGTTACAGACCACTACACAGCCTGTAGCTGAGGATGAGCCTGAGTCACCTGAGGCTGATTTTGTTATTGTTGAGGAAGTCATCCCTCGCCGGCTTGTGCAAGTACCTAACCTGCCTCTTGCAGCAGAAAGTGTTAGTTTACATGTGACAGCACCCACAGATGAGAGTGAGGGTGAAGGACCTGAGGAAGGTTATTCAGATATGAGAAATTGTGGCACAGAAACAGAATGTGTTAATGATGTGCATCCAGACGTTAGCGACAGTGACTTGCCCATTATTGAAAACAGGGACAGGCCCGCACTAACAGAGGATGCTGGTGGAGCAGGACGTAGAACCTATGCACCTAAACCTGCCATTAGGAAAAGCAAGCGGGAAATGGCTGGATCTCATTCAAACCCATTTCATCTGCCAAAGTCAGCCTGTAATGCAGTCTCAGTCAGCACAGACATGGTCTCTAAGGTTTTGACGAGCCTGGGTGCTGCTCTCTTTGAAAAGGCCTTGCAGGGAGTATTTGAGTCAGTTCATGTTTCGTAGTCACCGAGGACGTTGACTATATTTGCAGGGGAGTATGTAGCCGGGTGGTAAATCTGTTAAATATGTTAAATGATTTTCCACTTAAATTTAGTATAGTTTAACTGTTAATATATGTAATTGTTACACTGTCAAGCCATGTAAAATGTCATTTGATGTAGTTAAATTGTGAAGCAGATTGTGAGTGTATTTTTATAGTTTTGGTTGTCATTGCATGTTTTGACCAGTAAGTGGCAGTGTTGCGGACTTTTATGGTAACTCCGTGCAAGTTATCCAAGTGCATCTTGGGTATTCTCTTTTTTTCTTGTGTGGAGCACCTGAAGATTGCGGTGTGACGGTGCTCTGACTCCGTAGTAAGTAAAGGTAAATATCTTGTGAAATATACCTGTAACATTATTCCAAACAATATTGTATGTCGGTAATTTGACAAGATGGTTTGATTTAGACGCTACTGGAGTTGATGTTCGGTGATTTTGGGCGCGAGCCGTCGACCACTGTTCGCCATTGCAGGCATGACAAGGTAATGTTGGCGTGAATAAAGCCACACCATGCCATTGTATTTGGGATGTAAAGGTTTTATATGCATTTTAATTCTGTTTAAAGGTAACTGACAGAGTGAGAAGTTGCGCGATCTTCAGGAAGTTCCACATGTCTTTGTTAAACCCTGTTTAACGTACATAGTCCACTGCCGTATTTTGCACCGTATGTTGTATGTTGTATTTATTTTCCTTTTAAAATCTTTTCTGTTAAACTTGCCACATCTGTGAACATTTATGAGCTGTTTGCTCGAAAGACACAGAAATTTATGCACTCAGTAAAACGATCTGCATTCGAAGGCTCAAACAATAAAATTAAAGCTACAAGAACCCCTGAAGTAATTGTGTCCTGTGTGGTATCTAATTCCACGGGCTACACTAGGAAGCATCGGAGGGATGTTGCTAGCCTCCGCCCCATGGCTATAGCTAGGTAGCACCATGCTAGCCGCCTCGTTAGCAGGTGCGAAGGGATCTGCAAGTCCCCATCTTTGACAGTACAGGGCAGCCCACCTTTGGCGCCCCGATCCTCTGATGGTTTTACAGAAATTGCAGTCGATCTCATTACGGTCTACATCTCTCAAGTAGCCCGTGTAGTGAACATGCGGGATATGGGAAACACAGTCCGGATGGGGGTCCCATTGGAGCGTCGCCGGTTTAACACACCCGCACCAAGCGTAGAATCCGGCCACATCGACCGGATTAACGAACATCTTGGCGATAAAAGGTAAACTAACTATAAATTAGTATCTAATATACCAGTGTATCACTAGATTACTTGCGTATTTGCAGTTTTACTCTTAATCCCAGCGAGAGAGAAACAGCCATCGACCGATCTCATTTAGTTGGAGGTGGAAAGAGGAATAGCGCTTCCGGTGGGCGTGCCAATACGGGGTCGGTGGGAGGACATATGACCACAGGGGGTCATATTGTCCGGGATTGGCACGGGGAATGCACCTCCATCGTTTTTCTTTTTTCCAGCGAGCTATTGTGGATGATGTCACAATGCAATAACCCTCTCAGCCATTTTGGAGTACGGGAAATGTAACTGTGCGGTGAAAAATTATGTTTAAACACGAGAGACCAGGCCAAAAGCATCTGCTTATGAAAGTTTGATAATTTGGTTGGGATTTTACTAATATTATAGTTGCACATTAAAAGAAAGATGATGGATTATTAATGGATTGTCTAAGCCAATTAATTTTGAATCTGTTATTTAGAGTTGTGAAGTCGAAGAAATTCAAACCCCCACATTGATATGTGTTCATTATTACTGACTTTTTTACAAAATGAGTTTTGTTTTTCCAAACAAAGTTAAACAACATATAATTGATTATTTTCGATAATACATTATCGACATCCAAAGAGAGAGCCATATAAATAAGTTAAGATATACCTTCAGCTTTTGAGAGGAGGATTCTCCCTCTCAAGGATAAGTCTCTTTGTAACCATGAATTTATTTTCTTTTGAATTTTTTCAATGAGTGGGTTAAATTTCAGTGGACAGCTTGTATTTTGGTCTTTGGTGATAACTAATGTCAGGTATGTTACCGGATCCTTAACAGCGATATCACATATAGAGGGAACATCACATTCTTTTATGGCCATTAGTTCACAGTTTCGTAAGTTTAAATTGAGGACAGAAGCTTTCAAAAAACAATCGCTCTATCGCAGGAGTAATTTGGGTGACATTTCTCAGGAAAATTGTGGTGTCGTCAGCCGGTTGACTAATGATAATATGTCTGTCAGCTACTGATATTCCTTGGAAAGCACTGTTAGAGATATGAAGCGCTAACAGTTGAGAGGCGATTAAAAACAAGTAGGGTGAGATTGGACAACTGTGTTTAATGCCACGTGACACACTGAGCCTAGGAGAAGTACCAAATTGCCATTCTTAGTTTTGCAGAAGAAATCGCCAAAACCAAAATTTTCAAGGGCTTTCAAAATGAAACCATGTTCAAGCAAACAAAAGCTTTGTAAAAAAAAAAAAAAAAAACAAAGCAAAATGAAACTACTGTTGTTAAGAAGATCATTATAATCTAATAAATCCAATACCAATCTAACGTTTGTTTCAAGAACCCAGATTGTGATTCATCTATAAGAGTCCAAAACTTCTATTAGCAAATTTAAGCGGCAACATTTTATAATCGTTATTTAGAAGTATGATAGAACGTCAATTTTCTATACAATCCCTGTCTTTGTTTGGTTTGGGAATCAAAGTGATGACAACTTGAGTCATACTTGTTGGAAGAGCTTTCCCCTCGATGCTTTCTGAGAAGACCTTAACCAAGAAAGGAGACAGTTGTTCATCAAACATTTTATACCGCTCAGCGGTTATTCCATCACATCCTGAACTCCTGTTATTTTTTAGATCTTTAATTGCTGTCATAACCTCTTCATAGGAAATGCTGTAGTCACAAACATTCCTATCTTCTGGTGATATAACTTTATATTGGCTGATAGAATCTGTAAAAGAGTTGGCAGATGCTTCACAAAATTTAGATGTGTATAAATTGCTATAAAAATTGTGGCAAATGTTAACTATTTCTCTGGGCTCATTAACAATGTTGTCATCCACCTTAAGTTGGTTAATAGTAGCAAGTAAAGTTTTACTTTTTTCAAATCTAAAGAAGTAGGTTGAGTTTTGCTTGCCCTCTTCTAACCATTTTGGTCTAGAACAAATGTATGCTTGTTTAGCTTTGGATTTATAATAAGGATTTATATATATATATACAGAATAAATTGCAATTTTGGATTTGGTTTTATATAAGGATTTATATATATATTTATATATTTATACTGAATAAATTGTAATTTTGTATATTCACACCTCTCCTCATCAGACAGGGCGTCCCGTTGAGAAAGAAAGGCTAGCTGCATAATAACCTTTTCTTCAGCTGTTTTTTTTTTTATGTCCTTGGTGGCCATCTGTCTAACATGTTATTCGCATCTATTTCAAAATATCCTCCCAAAATTAAAGAGGCATTGGGGTATTTGGTCAAACAGTATGAGATTTTCTTTTCATCCAAGGTATCAAAGAGCATGTTATTCTCCATGGAAGAGTTGTATCCATACATTTTAATAATTATTATTTTAAGGTTATTTATGGCTATTATCATTGCGAGAAAGTGGCCTGAAGAATCTTTATAGGTCTCTATGATATTCACATTAAAGCTGTTTTTAAGGATTCCTACCCCAGCTGAATGTTCTGATCCATGAGCTAACCATATATCATTTCTCCATTGTGATCGCCAAAAGTTAGTCATTAGATGCTGTGTGACATTCTTGGAAGAAATAAAAAGCCACCTTTGCAAACAAAAATAAAGCCTTGCGTTTCACACTATTTCTAAGACACCTGGCATTTAATGACATTAAAGACAAAGACATATAACAATATCAGAGAAATACCCTGAGAACTGGTAAAATGCTTAAAATTCTCTCTAAACACTCAGAGAAAAAAATGGCTGCTAACTCTACAACAGGTTAATAAACCCCTGAAAGAACAAAGGCCTATAGCAAAAATCTTTTATATTCTAACATATTGGAAAAACTACCCAAAATATAAATCTTTTCCCTCTTAAGCCCCATACAGACTGTGCGATTTTAGCATCCCTTTAAGTGTATTGCAAGCCACACTGTGCGATGTACGACATCAAGTTTGATGTATGTTGACTGTACGATAACACCTACTGGCAGGCTACGACCGCAAGTACACAAAAACGTCATCAGCGTGCGTGCCGCATCAGCGTGCGTAATCAATCTACGCCGCTGGTAGAGAAACATGACGCCAAGCGAAGGGATTTCCAAGATGGCCGCCGAATGGATGTACTATGTTCAGCTCGCATCAAAAAGTAAAATTCTAGGGCGAAGAGGCGGTAGATGCTCGCGGGAAGAAGCGCAGGTTCCGGGTACAGATAATTATGGATCAAGAACAAGAAACCGAGTGGAAAGTAATAATTGAATTCAATCAGGATGTTGGGCACTATCAACCGATTAAATTTACCAGAGCGATGGAGGAAGAGATCGGCAGAATCAAATACGCTAGGTTTATGAACAACAAACGAGTGTTGATACATGCATCTATAGCAAAAAACAGCAAGAAAAGGTACAAAGAATGTCGTCATTAAAAGGGGAAAGGATTGAAGGCTCATATCCCTGGCGCGATGGCAAAGTTGAGAGGCGTTATCTCAGGAGTCCCACTAAGTATGTCTGTGGAAGATGTTAAAAATGAGATACTAGGAGGAAAAAGAATTGATACCACAAGGCTTAAAAGTAAAAGCGATGGTTCACTGAAGGAAACCCTATCAGTTGTACTTCAATTTGACAACCCCCCCCAAAAAAAAATCAGTACAAATGGGATATATAAACTATAGTGTGAGGGAATACATTCCCAAACCACCCAGGTGTTACACATGCCAAAGAATGGGGCAGACAGCACAGCAGTGTAAAGGAAAGCTAAGGTGTGCGTGATGTGGAGGCCAACACGAGTATGGAAACTGTGAAAAGGATGCCAAGGTTAAATGTCATAACTGCGGAGGAGAGCACAGTGCTGTGTAGTGTAGAGAGAAGCCATAGAAGTCCAGAAAGTTAAGATCATGGACAAAGTTTCATATGTAGAAGCACTAAAGAAAGTAAGGGGGTAGGAACAAACACCAGGAATGTTAGTGGAATGGCTCAAAAAAATGCAGTACAAATTGACAGTAACACCAGGCCCAAACTCAAGTCCCATTAACTACGCAAAGCGTTGGTGATCATAAATTTAAAGTTAACGAGGAAACACTAGTTGTGAACAAAGTGAACTTTGTGGCCTTCATCTGCCACACCATTAATGTCGCATCACAGAGGAAAAAGAAAAGTGATAGAATCAGAAACGTTGTGGAGGCAGCAGAAAGCTTAATTGATATGAAAGCAGACCAGATACATGCGTTGACAGAAACTTTACTTGGAGAAAATATACATGTTGTGGGTTGAGATAATTATGGTACTCCACATACTACAATGGAATGCAAGAAGCTTAATAGCCAATAAGCAAAAATAAAAAAAATAAAAAATTATATGAATCAGAAGTAGTTCCAGATGTAGTATGTGTACAAGAAACTTGGTTACGGCCTCAGTTAGATTTTGTGATCCCAGAGTTCAATTCTATAACACACGACAGAGCTAACAATCAAAATGGTGGAGAATATGCTACTTTTTTCGAAGATGGGTTGGCCTATAGGGAGGTTCCCTCCCCTGACGATATTGAATGTATCGTAGTTGAAATGTGCTGCGTAAGGAAAGAAGGAAATATTAAGTTAATCAATTTTTATAACCCATGTAGAAATCTAACCAATGAAATGTTCAAGGAAATAGCAGGGACTGTATATAGAAAGGAAATATGGTATGGAGATTTTAATGCACACATAAGCTTATGGGGTAGCAATCATACAGACAGTAATGGAGTTATAGTGAAAGAAATTTGGATGAAAGATCATTGGTCTGCCTTAATGATGAACAAGGTACGAGAGTAGATGTGAACAGGGACTTTGTATCATGCTTGGATGTCACAATGGTATCAGATTGTTTGGTGAATGCCTGCAAATGGTATGTAAACAATGATTCAACTATAGCTAGTGATCATTACCCAGTTCTCAATATAGTGAACACAAATGTGTGTATACAAGAAGGAAGTACATTTACCAGGTGGTGCTTTGGGAGACCTGACTGGGAGAATTTTAAGATATGTTGCAAGGAGTCACCACGCTTGGTAGCACTAGAAGGAAGCATAGAGGAATGCTCAACTCAAGTTACAGAGCATATTCTAAATGTAGCAAATTTGTGGATACCAAAGAGAACATAGTGTTTTGTTTGAAAGAGGTGCCTTGGTGGAACGAGGAATGCAGCAGCGCTGTAAAAGAATAAAACCGGGCATTCAGAGCTTTGAAGAAAAACATGTCGCGATAGAATGTTATAGAGTACCAAAGGAAAAAGTTAGTGGCTCCACACAAAAAAGAGGACATGGAGAGAATTCTGTTCCACCATTGGCAGAAAAGTAAAGTTAGGGGCTGTCTGGTCCATGTTCAAGCAAATGCATGGGAAAAAGAAGTCAGTTAAAATCCCAGCATTGGTTGATGGGGAGAGGCTGGCAGTGTTTGAGAAAGGTAGGTAGGGCATTTGCTGCAGAACATAGTGGTGAGCACCTTGGTGATTTCCATGAGCAGTAAAAAGAACGTGTACTCAGAATGAGAACATGAGGGAGAAGAGAGAGGATGACATGTCAACTCTGGATATACAGTTAGGTCCATAAGTATTTGGACAGTGACACAATATTTGTGGATAAAAATATGGCATTAACTGTTCAGAAATTACAGCCATGGATATACAGGGTCACCCATTTTCAGAGGCTCAAAAGTAATTGGACAGACAAACATAACTATGATTATAACAATTATATTTAATGTTTGGAGGAAAATCCTTTGCAGTCAATGACTGTCTGAAGTCTGGAACCCATCGACATCTTCAAATTCGGGGCTTCCTCCTTTGAAATGCTCTGCCAAGACATAACGGCAGCTGCCTTCAGCTGCTGGTTGTTTGTGGGTCTTTTGGCTGTTAGTTTGATCTTCAGCAAGTGAAAAGCATGCTCAATTAGGTTGAGGTCAGGTGACTGACTTGGTCACTGATGAATAGTCCACTTTTCTGCCTTGAGAGACTCCTGGGTTTCTTTCTCAGCTTGTTTTGTGTCATTATCCATCTGCAGTGTGAAGCGCCGTCCTCTCAGTGTTGTGACATTTGGCTAAATCTGAGCAAATGGTATATCCATATAAACATCACAATCCATCCTGCTACTTCTGTCAGTAGTCACATCATCAATAAACACCAATGATCAAGTTCCACTGGCAACCATACATGCCCATTTCATAACAATACCTCCACCATGTTTGACAGATGATACGGTATGCTGAGAATCATGAGCTGTTCCTTTTGTTCTCCACACTTTTCCTCTTCCCATCCTTCTGGCACAAGTTAATCATTGCTTCATCTGTCCAAAGAACCTTGTTCCAGAACTGCGTAGGTTTTTAGATGTTTTTAAACACAGTCTAATCTGGCCTTCCTGTTCTTAAGTGACACCAGTGGTTTTCACCTTGTTGTAAACCCTCTGTATTTATTTTCATGCAGGCGTCTCTTGATTGTAGATTTGGACAATGATACCCCCCTACCTCTCAAGAGTGTTTGTGACTTCACTAGATGTTGTGAATGTGTTTGTCTTCACTAGGGAAGGAATTCTGCAATCATCCACTGTAGATGTGTTCCGTGGTCTTCCAAGCCTTTTGGTGCTGCTGAGCTTGCCGGTGCATTCTTTCTTTTTAAGAATGTACCAGAATGTCGATTTGGCCACTCCTGAAGTGTTTACTATCCATCTGATAGAGTTCCTTTGCTTTTTCAGTCTAATGATGGCCTCCATCACTTGTATTGGCACCTCTATGGACTTCATGTTGAGAGTTACGATGAACAGCTACCATATGCAAATGTAAATACTTGGAATGAACTCCAGACCTTTTATTTGCTTAATTTGTCATGGACTAACGGTGTAAGAGGTCTTACTTGCCCATGAAACCACTCGTTAGTCAAGTGTCCAATTACTTTTGATCCTCTGAAATGGGGTGACCATATATAAAACTGGCTGTAATTCCTGAATGGTTAAAGCAATATTTTTGTCCAACCCCTTAAATTAAAGCTGAAAGTTCACACTTCAATCACATATTGGTTACTTCATGTCAAATCCACTGTGGTGGTGTACAGGGGCAAAATTACAAATATTGTGTTGCTGACCAAATACTTATGGAACTAACTGTAGACTTTACAATGTCAGAACATATATCCAACTCTGTATCCAACTCTGGATATAGACTTTACAATGTCAGAATATAGACTTTACAGAGTCAGAATATATCCAACTCTATATCCAACTCTGGATATAGACTTTACAAAGTCAGAATATAGACTTTACAATGTCAGAACATATATCCAACTCCTGTATCCAACTCTGGATATAGACTTTACAATGTCAGAATATAGACTTTACAATGTCAAAACATATATCCAACTCTATATCCAACTCTGGATATAGACTTTACAAAGTCAGAATATAGACTTTACAATGTCAGAACATATATCCAACTCTATATCCAACTCTGGATACAGACTTTACAAAGTCAGAATAGCCTTACAAGATTCGGGATATACAGCCCCAGGACAAGACCAGTTATGCTATGCTATGTCTCGGCAGCTGCCAGTGGAAACATTGAAGTTAGTGCTGAGAACTTTTAATAAAATCTGGAGGGAGGGAATGCTGCCGAGTTGTTGGAAAAGGGCAGACATATTACCATTCATCAAGTCAGGGAAGAATCCTGCTAATCCTGCTAATTATAAGCCCATAGCGTTGACATCTCTTTTATGTAAATGGATGGAGAAGACAATAGTTCATAGGCTATCACATGTACTGGAACAAAGAGGGTTACTGAGTAATTTTCAGAGTGGATTTCGAAAAGGACGATCCACAATTGATGCTCTAGGTAGAGTAAGTAATGAGGTGGAAAAGACACTGAAGAGTAAGAGTTGATGACAATAGTATATTTTGACATTGAAAAGGCATATGATTCTATGTGGAGGGAAGGGTTGCTTATCAAATTAAGTAAAATGGGTATTGGAGTGAGGATGTATAATTGGGTTATGGACTTTTTAACAGGCAGGAAACTTAAAGTCAAGGTTGAAGCAGAGGTATCTAAGGACTATGAAATATAAAATGGCATTCCCCAAGGGAGTGCAATCAGCCCTCAATGTAATGATTGATGATATATTTACAAATCTAGATGGATGCATCAAATCAGCACTATGTATGCAGACGATGGGGCCATATGGATGAGGGGAAGGAATGTACCATATGTGTTAAAGAATATAGGGAAAGCAATTGACTTATCCGCCGACCAATTTGTGTGTTCCACCATCTAGTGACACCACCATTACTGCAGTGGCAAGTAGCAGTGTTTGCTACTGCCTGCTAAGTGACAGCAGTGACTTTTCACACATCTTGAGAGTGATAAGAATAATGAGGATGAGTAACAAATACCACAATAACTCAACAACACTACCTAAAATATTGTCCATTACATTACACTGGGTTTCATGTCATAGAAATGGCTTTGTACCAATCAAAATCAACTTAAAACCCACCCTTGAATATGCCACCCAAATCTTCTCGATATCACACAGCAATATGAGATGGAAAACAACCCTTTGAGTGAAGAAATGTACGCTTTTGCAAAGATTGTCAATTTTCCAAATCAATTCAGCTAACATTAATTGATGACAAACTGACATAAAATGTAGCTAGACTTATTGACTGTGTGTCAAGTTTTCCATGAATAAAAAAAATCACTCCCACTATTAAACATAGGGCTGCCAGTTAATGTTAGAGTAATTAATGTTATATATTTTCACAATAACGCCAGTTAGCTGATTGAGTTAATTTATTATGTGCAACCACCGCAGCCCACTAACGTTAGCTAACTTAATGTAAGCTAAGCAGTGTTAGCTTGAAGACGTGTTTCACCATGTTAGGCTAGGCAGCTGCATGCTAACAGTCATTATGAGATGAATATAGATTGTCGACTGTTAACCAAAACCTACCGTGCTGTTTTTATTGGGAACAAAGTCATTTTGTTGGTATTCTTAATCCACTTCTGGTGAATATCTTGGTCCTCTGCATGGCCAGGGAATCTATGTAAACTGTATGGTCTCAGACAGGGGCAATCTTCATGAAGTAAAGGCTTGTGTATTTCGCATTCAGTCTTTTTCCAAACTTGAAGTTTGCCACTACTGTTGGAGCAGCCAAGAACTGCACAGCTTCTTCCCGACTTCCTAGACACCATTGTCAAATGTAACATTGAATAATGTTAAAAAGATAAAAGTAGAAAATTGTACACTTCTTAGCACAGCTTGCATTCAAACGCGTGCGTATTGTTGGGAAGTGCCACCGCAGTAATGGTGACTTCTTAACTTCCGGTACTTCGCTGGATTAGTCTATAGAGAAAGTGGAGAAGTGGTCATATGAGTGGGGGTTCAAATTATCACCAAGCAAGTCTTGTTGATAATTTGAACATGATGTTTACAAATGATGTTTACAAATAAGCGCAAGATTGATGCTGAGAAGTTAGCATTATATGGTCAGCCATTGGAGAGGTTAGCTGAATTTAAGTACCTGAGCCTATGGCTAGATAGCAAATATACATGGAGAGTACATGTTAAACACCTGGAAACAAAATGCAAAAAAGTCTCAAATTGATTACGAGCTGTGGCTGGCTGTGACTGGGGGGCAAATAAACAGTCATTACTTGACATTTATATGGGGGTTATGAGGTCAACTATAGATTATGGATGTACAGTAAAGAGCAGCAGCAAGACATAATTTCAAAAAGTGGACAGACTACACAATAGATCACTACGACTATGTATAGGAACTATTAAGTCAACCCCCAGTAATGCAGTACTAATAGAAGCAGGAGAAACCACTGGAGTTAAGAAGAGAGAAACTTGCACTTGCATATTGGGTTAGATTAAAAGGAAGTGGGGAAGAAAATCTTACAAATAAGACATTACAGGATTGTTGGGAATATTCCAAGTTCCAGAGGTATGGGTTTGGATGTGCAAGAGACGAAAGAGTGAGGACATATGGAATGGAGGCCTTAGAGTTCACCAGGTCCACCCCATTTAGCAGTGTACCCCCTTGGTTGTTCTCAGAAGTAAAGATAGACATGAGTATTTTGAAAAAGAAAAGAGAATGGCGAATGAATGAAGTAGGAATTAAAACAAGTGTATAACTGAGTAATAGTTATCACAGTTATATCAAAATATACACAGATGGTTCCAAGAGCAAACAGGAATGTATGGGAATTGGTGTGTATGTCCATGAGTTTAAAATATATATTTCCAAAAGAATATATGACCGGTTATCAGTATATACAGCCGAAATAGTGGCAGTCATTATTGGGTTACAGTGGGTTGAAGAGGTCAGACCTGATAGGGTGGTGATATACACAGACTCAATAGCAGTTTTGGAAAGTATACAGTCAACAAAAACTGTCAGCGAAGACTTAATCATTGAAATTTACCATAATTTACTTGGACTACACAGAGGTGGTATAGACGTACAGTTCTGTTGGGTACCAGCACATGAGGGACTGAAAGGGAATGAGTGTGCAGATAACAAAAACGGCATAGCAAAAAGAAATAACAGTATCAGTTCCACTTGGAAAAGGAGAAGGAAAAGCAGTGATTAAGAGGAAAGGAATGGAGAAATGGCACAAAAGGTGGGAGGAAGACCAGAAAGGAAGGGGGTATTACAACATATAAAAATATGTCATAACAAATAATTATAAAGAAAGGAGCAGAAGGGAGGAGATCATCGTAACAAGACTAATATTGGATCACACAGGACTAAATGGCACTTTGTTTATCATGGGGAAAAGGGATAGTGATAAGTGTTAGAACTGTGGAGTTAAAGAAAACGCTGAACATGTAATATTACATTATAACATGTAAGAAGTGGAAAGAGAGAGGTTACAGGATAAAGTCCGAGAAGCGGGACGGAAGTGGAATCTGATGGGGATACTGGGAAAAGAAAGAGAGGGAGAGGGGATTAAAATCACCAGGAAGGCACTCTACTTTTTTAAGTGACACAAGTAGTCCATGGGCCAGACGATATTTCGGTACACTCAAGGTGGCAAAACTTACTTATAATTTTTGAAAGGATCCATGTCTGTTGATGATATTTTGGTATGATAACCATTCCTGAGTGGCAGCTGTATCACAGTTATCAGCTCATGAAGTTAACCACCCCCTAAAGTAAATTGCATTTTAGACGCTGGTGCATATCCTGGTTTAGCCTCATGGTCAGGACATTTTTCAATGTTCTATAATATTGTCTTTGGTATCATTTTAAAGGGGACCTTCTTATCTTTCATTCAAGCCCTGTTGTGGATATTTCTCACAAATATAGAGGTCACTTGAGCTCTTCAACCCGTCAATAACACACATCTTTCTGCAATGTTCGCCTAAACTATATACTTTCTTTTAGCTCTGTGGCATCTAGGAATATCAGGGACACAAAACACAAAAACTGGGATACTCACAGGACTGTAAAGATTCAGGAAATGTATAATATACCCATACTATTTCATTGTGTGAGGTGATTGTGAGCCTTAAATGAGAACTAGACCAAAGCCAGTTAGGTCACAAACTGGTCTCTATACATTTGTTTAAATACACAATCAAAATACATGATAAAAAAGGAATACCATAGTGAGGTAATGAACTATTTTAATATTTTAAACAACATTGACATTTACATATACTTAGTCAATGATACATGTAATCCCATATCATTAGTGGGTATATGTAATGGTAATGGGTAGGGTAATGGATATATGTGAATATGGTTACATTATTGTTATCAAGCTCTGGGTAACCAAGTCCAGAATCAACATCCTGTGCATCAATAGACTACTACCACAGTAATACCATCAGAATCATCACACTGTCATTCATCAAACTGCTCGTTTCTCTCATCATCTGACTCCCCAAGTTCAAAGTCCAGTTCTGGACCATCCTGCTGTTTTTGGTTACTGCAGGTCTGTAACCTGCACATGTCTGTGCATGGAAGTCCATTTGACAGGCACATGCAGCTTGGCATTTTGCATGAATGCACACACTTGCATGTTAGCATTTCCAAGACCACATCTGGTGCAAGTGGGGAGCGCATCCAGTAAATGGCCAGCTTGCCTTCATCGTCTGTCCATCCATACTCAGTAGGGCTTGGCACCACAGGGTTAGCCTGCAGACAGCACTTCCATATTGCTGCCTGATAGTTGGCTCGTTGAACATGCATAAAGAGACAGTCTCTACATGGTGGCAGCTGGCTGGACTCAACCTCTCCCCTTTTGGTGCAGAAGAGCTGGTAACGCAGTTTGTTCACCTCAGCAGTGCTGCTATTAGCAACATACATCCGACAGGTGAACTGCTCAATTTTCTGGAACAGCTCATCACTCACATTCCATGTCTGTCCCAGTTGACTAAAAGTCTCTTGGCAGGAAGTGTGCTTTCTCACTATCTTCAGGGCATTCAGCTTCCCTCGACCAGCGAATGCACTGACAGTGTCGCAGCCTGTGAAGGCATGTAAGCCAATTAGGCTGTCACAGATGCTGTCTCCAAGTGAACTTGCCAGTTTGGTGATGTCGACAAACCGTGTGCGGTTCTGAGTCCCACACTTCTGGTAGATGGGACAGGTGATGTCCTTCTGAAAGCCAAGACAAAGCACCATGACATCAGTGTCCTCAGCTGTGATGATAACTGACTTTGAGCCCGCATTTGCTGCATGCAATGCATGCAGGAGCAGACGGGTGTCAGCTTCTTCATGTGTGGAGTGCAGTTCTGCTGCTTCCTCACACCCATCTTCTGTCAACTTGTAGCAGGTTTCCTCACAGGTCATGTACAACACCTTGCCATGCAGCATAGCTCTGTATCGTGGGAGTTTCCACTCTTCCACCAGAAACTTGATGAGACTGGTCTTGTTGGAGGAACTGCACAGAAATTTTCTCCACTGCTGGACATGGTGTCCCCCTGCAAGATTCTTGTACTGGAGAGTGATGTCTTCACCCCGGTTCAGTCGTTCAGCATCTTTGATCGAAGTCTGGGGATAGACATCAAAAACAACATCAATCCTCCCACTCTGTGCTCCCTCATGGAGGACCTGGGTCAAGGCTGACTCTGCCACCTGTGCAAAGGTTTTGTTGTTGCCATTCATTTTTTGGAACAGGCTCATCCCATCAATGATGGAAGTAGATGGGATTGGGATGTCTTCTGCAGGAGATACATTCTTTTCAAGCTCTCTGGCAAGTGCAGCCTTGTTTGTTTTTCGTAAGGACCCATCAGCATTTGCCAGTGCCCATGGTAGTGGGCCCAATGGGTAGGCAAGGACATCCTTCAGATTCACCTTCCTGCTTTCAGCCACCAGGATCATGTGACTGAAAAGGTTTCTATCTGCCTTCAGAACCACATCCTGTGCTTTCTTTCCATGAGCTTGTTTTGTGCTGACATTGGAGAATGTTTTCAAACTTTGCTTGGTCATCTTGTCGTGGAATTTCACAGGTGGTGGGTCTGCATCTAACCTTGTTTGCTGGAATGCTTGGTAGGCCTCTTCTCCTTTCTCAAGAGCTCTCAAGAGATCTATGGTCACATCAGGTGGAGCCATGTTGCCAGTGGAGAGGCTAACCAAATCAATCTCATCAGGGGACATAGGATTGAGCCAGTTATTCTCCATAAGGTCCATGAGAGACTGGACATCTGCTTCATCTCTCTTGATCCTTGGACTCTGTAGATCTGGA
The DNA here is from genome assembly GCF_029633865.1 of Lampris incognitus. NCBI lineage: Eukaryota > Metazoa > Chordata > Actinopteri > Lampriformes > Lampridae > Lampris > Lampris incognitus. The sequence continues at coordinate 75,830,121 of NC_079213.1, forward strand.
TGAGACCATTTGCACCTGCCTTGACCTGTCAGGTCTCTCAGCTGTCTGAGGTACATGCTTCTATACTCAGCTGTGAGATAATATTTGGTCACAGCTCCTGGCTTCAAGCTGAATCCCTTTGTCCCTCCAGCTGTTTGGGTGTCTTTGTTCACCGTTTCTTCTATAGCTTGGTCAACAGGGATTCGGCCAAAGGGATTGGTGGAGCCCAGTTGGACTGAGAAGCCTCCTTCCATGAATTCTGTGTACACATCTGGGTGTGTGATGGGCAGCTCAGACATCTGGGCGTAGTAGTAGGGGAGGTAGCGTGCATAATTCATCCTGTCATAAGCAAAGCACCATGGGATCATTGCTCGAATGCTAGCCAAGTGTAGCATCCAGTCTCCCTCTCTGGATGCTCGGATGAGCCCCAACAAGATTTCAACCATGTCCAAATAGGACATCCAGAAGTTCGAGAGGCTGCCGTTTCCACCTCTAAGGAACTCACGGTAGACTTCAAATAGATCCATGATGCGTGTACAAGAGCTGTTCTCGAGGACCTCCTTCAAAGCATGTTGTGAGACTTCTTTCCCAAGGCTGTCAATGGTCTTCAGTGTCTCATTCAGGTGAACCATGTCATTCCTGTGAGTTTCTTCCAACCAGGACAGGAAACCATTCAAGGTCAGTCGCATGAGAGCCTCATACAGGAGCTTGTGTAGTCGCACTGCCCTGTTGTACTTGCGGCCATCCATAACACCAGCAATTGAGCCTTCTGCAATCATGCCAGACTCAATGCAGAGGTCTTTGAGTCCAACTAAGAACTGTCCCAGAGTTTAAGCTAGGCTAATCAGTACAAGGGGTGTTGAAATGCTATATTTGTAAAAATCTGGGCAAATACACAATCGTGAGAGGCACAGAAACAGGTTTCCTGAAAGAAAAATGAAATAGCTGCTCATTTGGAAAGGTTATCATGTATTATTTTACTTCTGTTAGTGTACCAAATAAAATGGCACCAGTGAAGTTGTGTCACCTTGGGTGATATCGATATCTGGTCTGACCCATGGACTAACTGGCTTTGGTCTAGTTAGTTTCTTAGTAATAATGCCCTTCTAATTTAAGGTTCACAATCACCTCACACAATGAAATAGTATGGGTATATTATACATTTCCTGAATCTTTACAGTCCTGTGAGTATTCCAGTTTTTGTGTTTTGTGTCCCTGATATTCCTAGATGCCACAGGGCTAAAAGAAAGTATATAGTTTAGGCGAACATTGCAGAAAGATGTGTGTTATTGACGGGTTGAAGAGCTCAAGTGACCTCTATATTTGTGAGAAATATCCACAACAGGGCTTGAATGAAAGCTAAGAAGGTCCCCTTTAAAATGATACCAAAGACAATATTATAGAACATTGAAAAATGTCCTGACCATGAGGCTAAACCAGGATATGCACCAGCGTCTAAAATGCAATTTACTTTAGGGGGTGGTTAACTTCATGAGCTGATAACTGTGATACAGCTGCCACTCAGGAATGGTTATCATACCAAAATATAATCTACAGACATGGATCCTTTCAAAAATTATAAGTAAGTTTTGCCACCTTGAGTGTACCGAAATAGGAAATTTTGGGCTCTGGCCCATGGACTAAAGGTTGATGGGTAGAATTTAATAAGGTAAAATGATATGATGTTACACACTCTTGTACAGTAGGTCATGGTATGCACGTTAAAGTTGTTTGCAATCCGCCAGTAAACCGAAAGAAGCAAGAAGAAGTAGTAAAATTCTAAAATAAGTCGATCACTGCCAAACTGACCAGTCTGGAACGTAGAGTGGAACAAGTAGAAAAAACGTAACTAGGATGAGTTGGAATCATACATGAGACGATGCAACTTAAAGCTACGATGTGTTCAGGAATCTGCCCAGGAGAACATTCAGTTTGAGGTTATAAAGATTTGCCAGCATGTCCTTCCAGACAAGAAAGATGAGGTCCCTGCTGCCATAGATTTTGCGCATCGCCTTGTTAAAACACCCAGCAGTGAGAATAATGTCCAACCCAGGGCGATCATCATTCAGTTTACTTCACACTTCTACTGAAATGCTATATGGAGAGCTGCAAAGAATTCATCCTACTTAAAGACTACAGGTCTAAAATTTGGTGAAGGTCTCTCGAAGGTTGCATGTGAAAGCGCGTGCAGAGGGAAAGGTAGCTTATTTCGTTGGAGCCAGAGCATTCATCCAGGGCCAGGGTGAATTAACACCTAGAGGTTAACCTACTCCTGTGTAAGTAAAGGATCAGTCATCTTCCGCACATGTTCCGTCTTGGTATTGTGTTTGTTTTGTTTTGCTGAATTAAATTCTCAGGGAGTAGAAGTTGTCAAAGCCTACTTAGAGGTCAACGGAGGACTTTTTTTTCTTTTTCTTTTTGCTTTGAGACTTTTATTGTGAACTAGATGATGACAGGAGTATTTCAGTTTTATTACCAAGACCTTTCTGTCTTTTTCAGTGTAATGGTGCAGCTGCACACTTCAACATATTTGTTCTACTTTAAGTCTTTATTACTAATATGTTGCTCTATTGTTCGTTCTTCATATTTTCATGTCTTGTTCTATCTTTGAATGCCAGGGGGTTAAGATATAATGCCCAACGTAACGCCTTATTTTTGTTTACAAAAAGTTTCAAAACTGATTTTGTATTTTTTCCAAGAGTCCCATTCTTTTCCTAGTGATACCACTTTTTGGAGCTCACAATGGGGCAACGATATATGGTTATCTCATGGCAGAGAACAATCTGAAGGGGTCTCATGTTTGAAAAATAATTATGATGGTGTTATTTTGCACTAACTACCTAACCCTAACCCTTATCATAACAAATTAGGGGTACAATTTAAAGTCTAGTAATGATGTCCTACTAATGGACCTAGAATGCAAGCTTAAACAGTGGCTATCTAAATATCCAGGTGCTTACTTGTTAATAGGAGGAGACTTTAATGTTGTTTTAGACAAAGCTATTGACCGGTGGCCCCCATTTCAAAGTTCTAATCAAAATTCCTCTTTAAAGCTGTTCATGGATCAGGCATGAAAATCACTCACCTTTCGGCGAAATTCGCCGTTTTGAATCCAAAATAGGTGACCTACGTGAATCGTGTAGATCCGATGAAAAAATATTTGGGGGGGGGGCGGACATGGAGTTATACACGAGAGCGCGGAGCCATGGTGAGCTGGCTTATCGAATTCGACTTTTTCATTGACCAAAATATTCCCCCTACGAGCGCGAGGGGCCTCCTGTCACCAGTCTTCTCTGGGAAGGTACCCCCACCCGATTGGTTCATGAAGTGCTCGTGCAGCGAGTGCTTGTGCTGACCAAAAGCGATTGATGGAGCAGCGCGCGGGGTTGAGCATTCCATGGGGCTGAGCATTCCATGGGGCTGAGGGAAACGACTCTTTGGACTAACGTTAGCTGACTGATGCCTGCCTGACTTGATTTGGTGAGCGTTTCAATCATTTCAATATTTCCTGATGTATAACGTTACTCGGGAGCTCTGTTGACATAGCCTAGTCCTACATGATTTCAGGTAGCTAATCTATCACTAGCTAGAGATTTAATAAAGAATCCACGTGTCATCGACGCATACGTTAGCTATATTCCACACAGACAGGTGGAGAGATTTGCATCTTGTGGAAAATTGTTAGCGAGCTAGTTAGTAGGGTAACGTTAGCTAACGTTATCCCACAAAAAGAAACCCGATGAACGTTAACTGTTGGCTAATTCTCAAAATCTCTAAAACCCATTCCAGGACATGTGGACTGAGGAACTGGTGCGGTGGGAGGCTGAGGTACTGTTAACGTTAGCTAGCTAATGTTAGCTAGCTTTTTGTGTTCTAAGTTAGCTAACTCACATTGTAGAATCTGTGTCAACGAATTAGCTAACGTTACGTTAGCGAACGTTAACAATATCATAATTTCACTGTCTTATGTGTATGTGTCACAGGACAGGCTTATATCAACGAACTGGACTGTAACCGTCGATTTATGAGTGGCGCAAGCCTGGGGGCTCTCTAGTGCCTGGCTGTTCCAGGATCACGCTAAAGCGCAGGCGAGCGTAGCGAAATACATCGTGTAAGTTTACATTCACAGAATTATGTTGAGTAATGTTAGTCAGTGGAAGGGACGTAATGTTACTTATTAACCTACTATATTATAACTGTAATTACCGGATACCTTTTAATCTGAAATCCAACTATGTATGTAGGCCTAACGTTGTGTGTAAAACAATTTTCAATTTTATTCTGTGGGTTAGGGTAACGTTAGGCCTATAGTCTAAGTTACTTATCTGAACTTGTGAAACACTCGTTTACACATCTGATTTCAAGTGGATTTCAAGTGGACAGATATATCTGTATAACATGTAACGTCAGATCCAAGTTTGAACAACCACCACTTATCAATTAAGCTAGAAGTTAACCCCACTAACGTTAACATTGTTTTTTCCAGAATGAGTGTGTTAGGAGAGAAAGATGCTCTTCTTGTAAAAGAAGTGGATGCAGGCATCAAATGCAGCTGGAATTGGTCGTGGCTTAAACTAGAAGGGAAATAAGAATGAAAGAACTAGAGCTTTCATTCCATCTGTCAGATGTCTTCCGGAACATCAATAAACAAGGATTCGCACGGTGCATTCTCTGCCAAAAAGATATAAACTACACCCATGCACATGTTAGTATTCCTATCTTGTTTTGCCACTATTACCCTATATTAAAGCTGCGCTCTTGCGCATTTCATGAGAGAAGTTGTCAGTCTTGTTAGGGTTTGCACCCGACCCCAAGAGCACAAACACAGAAGGCACAATATAGCGGGACCAACAGGCTAATTTATTGAAGAGAAAACTCAGGAAGTCCACTCTCACCAGGAAACGCGAAGTCCACCTTTAAGCCGGGAACCCTGGAGTCGCCCTTTAATCCGGGAACAGTGGAGTCGGCCCTTAATCCAGGCAGGAGGGGGGGGGGGGTAAACAGGAGGATACCAAAGGAGAACGGAAAATCACAGCAACGCTGGAGTGAAGAAATCCTCTTCGTAAACGGAAAGCAGCGCACAGGGGAAGGGGAGCAACGAGGAAGGTCCAACAGAGAAATCTCCAGGGAAGATCCAGGTAAGTAAACAAACTTCGATGAGCAGGACAAGCACAGGTACTCTCCCAGGGAACGGCACGAACTGGCAACAAGCTGAGAGTGACACAGCCAGATATAGGGAGGTGATTGCCAACAGGTGAGTGGAGGGGTAACGAGGAAACAGGCATCAGGTGGAGTTGGCAGAGCTCCGGGTACGCTTACACTGCAGAGCGGGGAGACGTTGAGCCTTGGCCAAGGTTACACTGCAGAGCGGGTGTGGAGCGGCGAGACGTAACAGTACCCCCCCCCCTCTACGGGAGCCACCTGGCGACTGACCTGGCGCCCCCGGTAGAAGTCGGCGAGGAGAGAGGGATCCATAATGAGCTTCCGCGAAATCCAACTGCGCTCCTCAGGTCCATAACCTGCCCAGTCCGCGAGATACTGGAACCCGCGGCCGCAGCGCCGGACTTTAAGCAGCCGGCGGACCTTCCATTGAGGATGACCATCTACAAATTCCGGAGGCGGAGGCTCAGGAACCGGGGGCATAAGAGGACTGCTGGAGACGGGCTTAACTCGAGAGACGTGGAAGACAGGATGAATGTGCATGGAGGAAGGCAGCTTCAGCCGAACAGCTGCCGGGCTCAGGACTTCAAAAGGACCAATGAAGCGGGGCGAGAGTTTGTCGGTTGTCTGGAGGGGAACGTCCTTTGTGGACAGCCAGACCCTCTGTCCCTTCTTGTACTCCGGCGCAGGGGTACGTCGCCGGTCAGCCCCTCTGCGAGCGCGCTCCCCAGCCTTGAGCAGTGCTGTCCGGATGGTCCTCCAGACACGCTGACAGCGTCGCAAGTGGAGCTGTACGGAGGGAACGGCCACTTCATCCTGCTGTGGGTCGAACAGGGGAGGTTGATACCCCAGGGATGCCTCGAATGGAGAAAGTCCAGATGCAGAGCTGACCAGGGAATTGGTGGCGTACTCTACCCACGGTAGGTAGTCACTCCAGGTGGAGGGCTTGCTGTTACATACGCAACGCTGTCTCCATGCTCTGGTTTGCCCTCTCGGTCTGACCATTTGTTTGGGGGTGGTAGCCCGAAGACAGACTTACTGTGGCTCCGATGCCTTTACAAAATGCACGCCACACTTGTGAGGTGAACTGAGGACCTCTATCGGAGACTACATCTGATGGCAGGCCATGAAGCCGGAAGACATGTTGCATCAAGAGGTCCAGATGAAGGGTTTGGCTGGGGAGGTCAACGCAGTAAGCGGTTCTGCCAGCTGGCTGTAGTTGCGAATGAATCTCCGGTAGAAATTTGCGAACCCTAGAAAACTCTGCAGCTCCTTACGGTTGGTAGGTTCCGGCCAGTCCACCACTGTCTGGACCTTGCGGGGGTCTGCTCTGGTCCGTCCCTTCTCTACGATGAATCCCAAGTAATCCACAGAGGGGGAGTGAAACAGGCACTTCTCCGCCTTGACGTAGAGTTGGTTCTGGAGGAGGCGCTCCAGTACCCTGCGAACATGCTGGACGTGTTCCTCAAGAGACTGGTAGAAAATGAGGATGTCGTCCAGGTAAACGACGACAAACACATCCAACATGTCACGGAGTACGTCGTTCATAAACGCCTGAAACACTGCTGGTGCGTTTGTGAGTCCGAACGGCATCACCAAGTACTCATAGTGGCCTCGGGGTGTTTTGAAGGCGGTCTTCCACACATCGCCTTCCCTGATTCGCACGAGGTGGTAAGCGCTCCTCAGGTCTAGCTTGGTGAAGATGGTCGCCTGTGAGAGAGGCTCAAAAGTCGAACTCATAAGTGGAAGCGGGTACTTGTTCTTAATGGTGATTGCGTTCAGTTGCCGGTAGTCAATACAAGGTCGAAGTCCCCCGTCCTTCTTCACAAAAAAGAACCCTGCAGCAACAGAGGAAGACGAGGGCTTGATGAGACCTGCAGCAAGGGACTCGGTGATGTACTCATCCATGGCCGCCTTCTCAGGGAGTGACAAGTTGTAGAGGCGGCTACTGGGAAGAGTAGCCCCAGGACGGAGATCAATGGCGCAATCATACGGGCGGTGAGGCGGGAGTGACTTAGCACGGGTCTTGCTAAATACCTCACCAAGGTCATGATACACAGGGGGCACGGAGGAGAGATCAGGAGGCAGGGGAGTAGGCGAGCTCAAAGGCGTAGCACTAGGAGCTGCACGAAGGCATTGGGCATGGCAAGTAGAGCCCCATCCAAGGACTGTGCCTGTGGACCAAGAGATGTGGGGTTCATGGTGTCTGAGCCAGGGGCGTCCCAAGATAACTGGATTAAGCGGGGAACGTATGATGTAAACTTGCATTGTCTCTGTGTGGTTACCTGCAACGGTGAGAGTAACGGGGACGGTCCGCTGTGTGATACAGGCTAATCTCCGGTCATCCAAGGCAAACGCATCAATGGGGGTCCCAAGAGACTCAAGGGGAATGTCTGCCTGCGAGGCAAAGTCAAGGTCCATAAAACTATCATCTGCTCCGGAATCAATCAGGGCTCCAAGGGAAAGTCTCTGGCCCGCCCAGACTAAAGCAATAGGAACAAGATGGCCGCGAGATTCGGACCCACGGGAGAAGGAAAGGCGGCTTACTAGGATCTCCCTTGGTCCTGGTAAGCCTAATCTTTTGGCCGTGAGGGACAGTCGCGGAGTCGGTGCCCCTTAAGACCACAGTACAGGCAAAGACCTGCCTTGAATCGGCTCTCCCGTTCAGCAGGAGTAAGTCTAGCACATCCTACCTCCATCCGCTCTTCTACATCCCCAGGTGGCGTTGTCGCGAAAGAGTCAGAGGAGGGATTGGCCGGGGAAACGGGAACAGCGGTTCGGTCTGACGCAGAGGTAGTTCTGGGATTGAAGGAAGTTCCACGCAAGGCCTTCTCACGCTTTCTCTCCCGGATACGTCCATCAATGCGGATAGCGAGAGCAATGAGGTCATCCAGAGATGAGGGTTCTTCTCGGGTAGCAAGTTGATCCTTCACCGTCTCGCTCAATCCTCTACGAAAAGTGGCACGCAGGGCCTGGTCATTCCATCCGCTCTCAGCGGCAGCCAGGCGGAAGTCGACGGAGTAATCTGTGACGCTGGCGCCGCCCTGCTGGATGTTATTCAGTCGTGAGTCAGAATCCCGACCGCTTACCGGATGGTGGAAAACCTTACGTAGCTCTGCGACAAAGTCTCTATAAGAGTTACAGTAGCTGGCCCCCATGGACCAAGAAGACGTAGCCCACTGCGCTGCTCGACCACTGAGCAGGTTGGTCACGTAAGCGATCTTAACAGCATCACTGGAGAACACGGTGGGCTGGTGTGTGAAAACAAGCTCACACTGCATAATGAAGGTAGAGCAAGCTTCAAAGTTACCGTCAAATGGGCGTGGACTGGTAATGATGGTTCCACGGGGTAAATAAACAGGAACCGGAGGATCTACTGGAGCGGCGGCCACAGGGGGCGCACTTGCTGGCGGTACAGGCTAGTTCAGCTGCTGGTTGGCAAGAGCTGCTGAAATGGTCTGCAGTTGTTGCATGATCTCTGCCTGCTGACTCGCCATCGCCGCCTGCTGGACAGCTAAAGCTTCCACAGAAGCTTGCAGGGGTTGAACTTGAGACTGGAGACCCTGCACAGCAACCGAAGCCTCTTGTAATTGCTGGGAATGGGCGTTGGTAATCTGAATTTGTTTTACTAGGGCTGCTTGCACCGGATTGGCTGTGGGTGTGCCGTCTGTGCTGGCTGGGGTCGTCACGGCCAGTTCGTACTGTTAGGGTTTGCACCCGACCCCAAGAGCACAAACACAGAAGGCACAATATAGCGGGACCAACAGGCTAATTTATTGAAGAGAAAACTCAGCAAGTCCACTCTCACCAGGAAACGCGAAGTCCACCTTTAAGCCGGGAACCGTGGAGTCGCCCTTTAATCCAGGCAGGAGGGGGGGGGTAAACAGGAGGATACCAAAGGAGAACGGAAAATCACAGCAACGCTGGAGTGAAGAAATCCTCTTCGTAAACGGAAAGCAGCGCACAGGGGAAGGGGAGCAACGAGGAAGGTCCAACAGAGAAATCTCCAGGGAAGATCCAGGTAAGTAAACAAACTTCGATGAGCAGGACAAGTACTCTCCCAGGGAACGGCACGAACTGGCAACAAGCTGAGAGTGACACAGCCAGATATAGGGAGGTGATTGCCAACAGGTGAGTGGAGGGGTAACGAGGAAACAGGCATCAGGTGGAGTTGGCAGAGCTCCGGGTACGCTTACACTGCAGAGCGGGTGTGGAGCGGGGAGACGTTGAGCCTTGGCCAAGGTTACACTGCAGAGCGGGTGTGGAGCGGCGAGACGTAACAAGTCTCGTTTCTTATAAAGCATAATGTGAACATATACATACTGTCTTGTAATTATGCTTGATTTTTCTCTCAAAGTACACCAGATTGATGCATTCAAATATAAAATGTTCAAAATTTTCGTCCGGGGGAGCATGCCCCTGGACCCCCCTAGAGGGTCGTATCCTTCTCTCCTTTTTCACCCCTGACCCGTTTTCATGCCTGATGGATAGATCTGATATTGTAGATATATGGAGAGAGGAATTTAAAACTGACAGAGTTTATACTTGGAGCAACAGTCTAGTCTAGAATATCACGCTTAGACTACTGGCTTGTTTCTAAAAACTTGCCTAAGGATTTGTGTACAGTCAAAGTGATGGCTACTCCACTTACAGACCACAAAGCCATCTATCTAAATTACTGTCAGACTTGTGTCTGATTATGGTAGTATCAGAGGTTGCTCTCTTTGGAAAATGAATAACTGTTTGCGAAAACATGCTATTGTTAAAATGGAATTGGAACAGATTTTTCCTTTTATTGGAATAAAGCACAAGCTGAGGGATTGTTTGGTTGTAATTGGGAGCTCCTAAAATATGAAAGTGGTAAATATTTAAGGCAATATGGAAGTGATTATGCCAAAGGCCAACACGCCATGGAGGAGAAGGTGGTTTGTGAAATTGCTTCCCTCACTAATTTGCCACCAGAGGAAGTGAATGATAAACACAGAAAAATTACTGAAAACTGAGGCACTCCGTAAACCGAAAGAAATTGAATTTATTCATCCAAGGGCAATGCAACAAGACTGACGCGTTTCGACTTTCGTCTTAATCCAAGTCATGACAGGCAATGAACAGTCAAATATTTTGTAGCAGCTGGGGTGGTTCAATCGGGTGATGGTAAACAGCTGTAGTTGTCGACCATGGGGCTGTGATGCACCAGTTCTGCCTGTGGGGGGCGCTAAAAACACCTACATGTTGAAAAGCCATGTGAAATTTGTGAAAATAAAAAACAATAATATGGTGATACGAGGTGCGTAGGCTAAAGAGCCTATGGGCCTATGATCTAGACAGGGGAGGGAAGTCTATGATCTAGGCAGGAGGGAAAAGACATAAAAAAAACCTTTAGAGTGGAATGGAGTAAAAAGAGACTGCTGAGAGAGTACATCACAGGAATGGTAGGAAATCAAGTTCGTCATTTAGACCAGGAGATTTAGTGGCTTGCAAAGTAAAGATCCAATACGTCTCATGTTGAAGAAGTTTTTTGAGGCGGTCGCCTCTCCTAATATGGGGAGGTATGACCTCGATAGCCATTGCTTTAAGAGATGAGGGGTTGCCGTGGCCTGCCTCATTGTAGTGGACGGCCATGGGATAGTTCAAGTTGTTTGTGCGGATTGCAGTCTTATGTTCGCCGAGTCGGTCTTTAAATTTTCTTCTGGTTCTGCCTATTGAAAAAAACCAAAGGGACATTCAAGGCGGTATACTACATGTGTAGTGCTGCCGTTAGCAAAGTGTTTCAACGTGTATGATTTGTTGGAAAATGTGTCTGAGAAGGTGTCCGTTTTGACAATGTTGTCACAGTGGCGACATTGACTGCAGGAGTAGTTACCTACGGGTCGGCGTAGCCATGGGGTTTTGGGTGGGGGGTAACTGTGGGCCAGTTTGTCCTGCAGGGTGGAGGCTCTCCTGGAAGCAAAAGCAGGGGGGTCAGGGAAGAGTTCTTCAAGGGAAGGATCACTCTGGATTATGTTCCAGTTCTTTTTTATTATGTTTTGGATTTGGTGAAGCTGTTTGCTATATGTGGATACAAAATAAACATTTGCATTTTGTGGAGGTTTTGGGCGTTTGTGTAGGAGGCTCTGTCTATCCATGTCTTTGGCTTTGTTGTGTGACGTTACCAGGTCGTGGTGGTTGTAGCCACGTTCACTGAAGCGTTGTTGCATTTCTTCTGCTTTTTCGTTGAAGTCTTCGTCTTGGTCACATATACGCCAGAGATGCTGAAATTGACCAAAGGGGATGTTATTGATGAGGTGAGGAGGGTGGAAGCTGTTAGCATGCAGAATAGTGTTGCGGTCAGTGGGTTTGCGAAACATAGAAGTGTGCAGATCTCCTGAGCTGGATTTAGTAAGGTTTTCTATGTCACCATTGAAAAAGAAAATTAGGTCATCAATGTATCTCCCGTACCAGATTATTTTCTCCCAGTGGGGGTTAGCAGGTCCCAGGACGTATTTCTCCTCCCAGAACCCTAAGAACAGACAAGCATAATTGGCTCCAAAAGGAGCTCCCATGGCAGTGCCACGCTTCTGTCTGAATAGTTTATCCTGGAAAACAAAGATATTATTGTTGAGAGTCCATTCAATCAATCTCAGGATAAAATCATTGGGTGGGTTTTCATCCGTTCTTGACTGAAAGAAGTGATTTACTGCCTCAATACCTTCCTCGTGCTTGATATTGCTGTACAGTGACGTCACGTCCATTGTTACAATGTAGCCATCGCCAATGTTTTGGATTTTGTTGATTTTTCTCAGGATCCTGGATTAAGGAAGGGAGGGTGGAGACAAAAGGTTTAATGAAATAGTCGATGTACTGAGAAACAGGCTCGGAGATGGAGTTTATACCGCTGATAATCGGTCGGCCTGGTGGTTTGGATGCGTTCTTGTGTACTTTTGCTAACGTAGAATGCGGGCATAGTGGGGTTTTTGTTGAGGAGAAAGCTTTGTTCTTTATCTGTTATGAGTTGTTTTCTCCACGGCATTGTTCAAGATATCCTCCAATTCGCGTTTCATGTAATCTAATAGGTTGGATGACAGAGGGGTGTAGTATTCTGGGTTATACAGTTGTGAATGGGCTTCTTCAATGTATAGGTCCCTGCCCCAAATTACCACTGCTCCGCCTTTATCTGCTCTTTTTATTATCAAGTCATCCTTTCAGAGAGCCATCGTAAGGCTGTATTTTCTGATTTGGACAGGTTAGAGCGAGAAGTGCGATTGCTAGTCTGGAAGAGGGATTGTACTTCACGTGAGACTGTTCTGGTAAAAGCTGTTAGGCAGGCGTTGTTACTTGCTGGGCAGAAGGTAGATTTGGGTTTGAAGGTCTTGGTAGTGGGAGTGGCAACGGTGTCCGGGTGTTGTGATGCTCTGAGACATGCATCCTGGGGGTTGGAGTGGTACCAGGCTTTTAGATGGAGGCTCCTGTAGAATTTGAAGAGGTCAACTCTGGTTTGGAATTCATTAGCATGGTATGTGGGTGCGAAACTGAGGCCTTTAGATAATAAAGAAGTATATTCTGGTGGGAGGGGGGTACCTGATATGTTGATCACTGTGTCTCGTCCTATCGGGGTATCCGTGAGGTGACTCTGGCTCTGGCGGATGGGGGCTTGGTCTCTTCTTTCTCCCCCGCCTCGTTTTCCGCCTTTGTGAGGTTTGTAGTTTTGGTGGGGAGAGTCTAAAAAAAACCCTTGTTTCGCTGTTGGGGTTGTGGGTGTACTCATCGTCGCTGCTACTGGGCAGGTTGAAGGAGACAGTGCGTGTCCGTGATAAACACGTTGTTAAGCTCGCAGAGTTGCAGATGACTTGTATAAAGAGGGCTGAGGGGGCCTTTGTAAGATCCAGTTTGAAATGACTGGAACAAGGAGAGCAAATGTCAGCTTTTTGTTTTCTTCCAATTAGAAAGGCAAAGAAACAAAATATAATATTTTGTCACAGCTGAATATTAACGGGTCTTTTACTGATAATGCAGATGATATATCTAAATTTTGTTATGATTGCTATTCTAATCTATACAGATTAAAGTTCAATTAAATTAACTTTAGTTTGTTTAGTCAACATCTTGATGAATTTGATCCTATAAGTAAGGAGGACTGTTTATCATGTGAAGCTCCAATATCAGAATGTGATATTAAGGAGGGAATACATTCACTCCAAAACAATAAATCACCTGGCAATGGTGGTATTGTGGCGGACACTAGGGGCTATGCCTCTCACCCAGCAGGACTGTGAGCTGGGGGCGTGGTTTACGTTCCCGGGCTCGCCGGTGCAGGGTTGTTCCTGCTGCAGTTGGTTTTTGGAGTTGAGGAATAAACATCAAACTCACCTTAGTCTCCTGTGTTTTTCCTCATTCCTGCCACATTGGTGACCCCGAATTGAACATGTTTGGAGCAGAAGAGGAGTGTGAATCCACTTCGGCCACGCCGCCCCAACTCTCACAGCCGGCCGTTCTCGCCGCGGCTGTGAAACTCCCAGAGTTCTGGCAGAGCGACCCGGCCTCGTGGTTCCAGCATGTCGAGGCGCTGTTCCACCTGCGTGGAATCTCCGCGGACGACTACAGATACTATTTGGTCGTCGCTGCGCTGGACCAGCAGTCCACACGCCGGGCCATGCAGCTGTTGCGCGCCCCTCCGCAACACGATAAATACGTCGCCCTCAAACATCTTCTGCTCCGGAGGTACAGCCTATCTACCGCAGAGAGGGCAGATAGAATCCTTTCCCTATCCGGTTTGGGCGACGGGACGGCTGTGGATCTCATGGACAATATGCTGTCGCTGCTAGGCTCAGACGAAGGTGGGTTCCGTTTCCCGCACGTTTTCCTGCGCCAGCTCCCGTCTCCTGTGCGCGCGGCTTTGGCTAACTCCCCGTGCCTGGCCGCTGGTGACTGCCGAGGTTTGGCTGAGGAGGCCGATCGGGCCCTGCTGGCTACCAGACGGTTCTCTGTGCAGAGTGTGGCATCGGAGCCTCTGCAGCCGACGTCGGAGGACGCAGACCCGGCAGTGATGGCTGGAGTAACTGCCCGGAGACGGTGCGGGAGAGGCCTCTGTTTCTTCCACCAGCGGTTCGGCGGCAAAGCGAGGCGCTGCGTCCCTCCGTGCACGTTTGAGGCGGCGGGAAACTCCAGGGCCAGCGCTCAGTAGCAGCTGTGGTCGCTGGCAGACGTAGTGAGCTGCTCTTCATTAAGGACACGATGTCAGGAGGACGGTTTCTGGAGGACTCAGGCTCGCAAAAGAGCCTACTCCCTCCTGCTAAGACAGACAGGTCGGCCGAAGGCGGCGGCCCACAGTTAAGTGCAGCTAACGGTTCATCCATTGCGACGTTTGGCACAAGGTTGGTGACTGTTTGCTTCCACGGGCGCCATTTTGAGTGGGACTTTGTAGTGGCTGCCATTACTGTTCCTATTATCGGCGCGAATTTTCTGTGTGCTAATGGTCTGCTGGTTGATGTTGCAAACCGCCGTTTAATTGATGCTGTGTCTTTCGCCACTGTTCCGTGCGAGACAGGGGGAGCTGGGCCGTTAACACACGCTAACTTTTTAGCATTAGGGGATGTTTTTCAGCGTTTGCTGGCGGATTTTCCATCGGTGACTACGCCTGCCTTTTCCACCGCGGTTGCTAAACACGGGGTACAACATTTCATTCCCACTCTGGGACCGCCAGTTTTTGCGCGCGCGCGGCGCCTCGACACGGTAAAATTGGCTATAGCTAAGGAGGAGTTCGCCATCATGGAGCGTCTGGGTATAGTGAGGCGTTCCAACAGCCCGTGGGCCTCGCCGCTTCACATGGTGCCCAAGGCGGATGGGTCGTGGCAGCCTTGCGGCGATTTTCGCCGCCTGAACAACATCACCACCAATGACCGCTATCCCATCCCACACATACAGGACTTTTCCATACGCCTGGCAGGTACCACTATTTTCTCTAAGGTGGACCTGGTGCGCGGCTATCATCAGGTTCCCGTGCACGCAGAGGACGTGCCCAAGACCGCAGTGATCACCCCGTTTGGGCTTTTGAGTTCATGCGCATGCCTTTTGGCTTGAAGGGGGCAGCGCAAACCTTTCAGAGGCTGATGGACTCGGTGTTGCGTGACCTTGCTTTCGTGTTCGTTTATCTCGACGACATATTAGTGGCCAGTCCATCAGCTGAAGAGCACCTGGCGCACCTGAAACAGGTTTTCCGACGTCTGGACGAACACGGCCTGATAGTCAACCCGGCCAAGTGTCAGTTTGGACTGCCGGTGATTGACTTCTTGGGTCACCGCATTTCGCCGCAAGGCGCGGTCCCGTTGCCTTCTAAGGTGCAAGCGGTGGCGGAATTTCCCCGCCCAGTCTCTGTTAAGGCATTGCAGGAATTCTTGGGCATGGTGAATTTCTATAACCGTTTCCTCCATCGTGCTGCCCACCTCCTTCAGCCACTTTACGAAGCCCTGCGGCTTAAGAAGGCTAACGACCCTGTCGACTGGACTCCCGAACAGGTCCAGGCCTTTGACAGAGCTAAGTGCGCCCTGGCTAACGCTGCCCTCTTCGCCCATCCCACACCCACGGCGTCCATAGTTTTAACAACCGATGCGTCTGACATAGCCGTGGGGGCTGTGGTTGAACAGCGTGTAGCGAATGCGTGGCAGCCACTCGCATTTTTTAGCCGCAAACTGCGGGATAGCGAGCGCAAGTACAGCGTTTTTGACCGGGAGTTGCTGGCACTGCACCTTGCAACCCGGCATTTCCGCTTCCTGCTGGAGGGTCGCCCATTCACGGCTTATGTGGATCATAAGCCGCTGACTTTTGCCATGTCCAAGGTGACTGAGCCGTGGTCTGCTCGTCAACAGCGCCACCTAGCGGCGATCTCCGAGTTCACAACGGACGTTCAGCATGTGGCCGGGAAGTCCAACCCTGTTGCTGATTGTCTGTCGCGTGTGCTTGTGTGTCCTGTGCACCTCGGTGTGGATTTCTCCGCTATGACTGCCGACCAGCCCAGCGACCCGGACGTCCTTGCCCTTAGGTCAACGCGTACCGGTCTCAAGCTAGAGGACGCTGTGATGCAGGAAGGCAGTCCTGCCCTCCTCTGCGATGTCTCCACCGGCCGTCCCCGCCCCGTTGTTCCAGTGGCCTGGTGCCGTCGAGTTTTCGATTCGATCCACTCCCTCTCGCACCCTGGAGTTCGGGCGTCGGTGAAGTTGGTCGGTTCCAAGTTCGTCTGGCCTGGCCTCCGCAAGGACGTCAAGGGGTGGGCAGCTGCATGTGTAGCGTGCCAGCGCGCTAAGGTCCACCAGCACACTAAATTGCCCCTCGAACCGTTTCCGATCCCGGCCAGACGTTTCGACCACGTGCATGTGGACCTGGTGGGCCCTCTACCTTCTTCACAGGGTTTTACGCACCTGCTCACAATGGTAGATCGGACCACCAGGTGGCCAGAGGCTGTCCCTCTATCCTCCACAACATCCTCGGATGTTGTACGCGCTTTTCTTTCCTCCTGGGTCGCCCGTTTCGGCACTCCGTCAGATATCACCTCAGACAGGGGCCCCCAGTTCGTGTCAGAGCTCTGGTCGGCACTTGCGCGATCCTTGGGTGTGCAGGTACACCGCACTACCGCGTATCACCCTCAGGCTAACGGCTTGTGTGAACGTTTTCACCGGTCGCTCAAGGCAGCGCTGCGCTCTCGGATGGTAACTGGGTGGATCGTTTACCTTGGGTTATGCTCGGGTTGCATTCGGCTCCTAAGGAGGACCTCGACGCGTCACCCGCTGAGCTGGTGCTCGGTCAGCTGCTCCGCATCCCTGGGGAATTTTTGCTTGGGAGTTCCGCTCCTCGACCCCGTCCGGCCGTTTATCCTTTTTTGTCCGACAGCACTCGGGTTCCAGGCCCTGTTCACCACTGTTTTCCACGGTCGTTCGTGCCTGCGGAGCTCATGTCGGCTCGTTTTGTTTTTGTACGGCATGATGCTCACCGTTCGCCCCTCCAACCCCCATACGATGGCCCATTTCGGGTTCTTGAGACGGGTCCTAAGGGTTTTGTGCTAGATATGGGTGGGCGTAGGGAGCGTGTCACGCTTGATAGGCTTAAACCGGCGCACAGGGTGGCAGGCGAAGTTGTGTTTCCGGCCCAGGTTCCCCGTTGGGGTCGTCCTCCTTCCAGGACCCCGGCAGTGTCTTCACGGGTTCAGCGTTCTGCTTCTCGGCCGGCTTTGGACTGTGTTTCACCTACTGTTTCGGCTGAGTGACGGCGCAGCCGTTATGGCAGGCTGCTTAAGCCTCCATTTAGACACTAATTTTCTTTCCATGAGTCCCTTCTGGGTGTTCGGGGGGGGGGTGCTGTGTGGCGGACGCTAGGGGCTATGCTTCTCACCCAGCAGGACTGTGAGCTGGGGGCGTGGTTTACGTTCCCGGGCTCGCCGGTGCAGGGTTGTTCCTGCTGCAGTTGGTTTTTGGAGTTGAGGAATAAACCTCAAACTCGCCTTGGTCTCCTGTGTTTTTCCTCATTCCTGCCACGGTATCATTTGAATTTTACGAATTATTCTCTGATTTACTCACACCATTTCTTCATAAGGTCTATTCAGAAAGTATCCAGCATTCCCCTCTTCCTACTACAATGACACAAGGAGTAATATGTTTAATTCCCAAACCAAAGAAAGATCTGCTTCTGCTGGGCAATTGGAGACCAATAACTTTACTCAATAATGATTAAAAAGTCTTTGCTATTATTTTAGCTAAAAGATTCAAGCAGGTCTCAAACTCAATAATTAATGAAAATCAATCTGGATTCATGAACGGTAGACATTAACAATAATATTAGATTGGTCTTAGACCTCATAGACTATTCTGATCTAATTCTAGGCAAAAGTTTCATATTTTTTCCCGGACTTCTGCAAAGCTTTTGACTCCATAAAACATCTATCTATCTATTGTTTGTCTTGAACACTTTGGTTTTGGGACATATTTTTGTAATGCTATGAAAATTCTCTGTGTTAATGGTAATAGCTCGGTTAAACTAAAACATGGTTAAAATAAAACTCAAAGATTTTCTCTACAGAGAGGGGTGAGAAAAGTTTGCCCTGTTTCTGTTTACCTTTTCCTCCTGTTGGCTCAGGTTTTTTGCCATTGTATTAAATCCAGTAGGTTAGAAGGTATCTCTGTTGCAGATCATAATCTTCTTATAAGTCCATTGGCAGATGATACAACATTATTTCTCAAAAATGCCTCTCAGGTAGAATCACCTATAAAGATTATTTATTTGTTCTCTAGAGCTTCAGGTTTAGGAATGATTATATAAGACGGACCGCTCTCGTTGGACAGTTTGGAGACAAAGCAAGAGAGGCAAGATTGAGATGGCTTGGACGTGTGTTGAGGAGAGATGCTGGGTATATTGGGAGAAGGATGCTGAATATGGAGCTGCCAGTGAAGAGGAAAAGATGAACGCCAAAGAGGAGGTTTATGGATGTGGTGAGGGAGGACATGCAGGTGGCTGGTGTGACAGATGAAGATGCAGAGGACAGGAAGAAATGACGGATGATCCGCTGTGGCAACCCCTAACGGGAGCAGCTGAAAGTAGTGGTAGTAGTAATAGTAGTAGTAGCAGTTTAAGTTATTTGTTTACAAGATATGAGATATCGTGAGACTAGATATGTTATATGGTTTGGAGACAGTGGCACTGACGAAAAGCTGGAAGTGGCAGAGTTGAAGATGCTAAGATTTTCATTGGGAGTGACGAAGAAGGACAGGATAGGAACGATTATATTAGAGGGACAGCTCAGGTTGGACGATTTGGAGACAAAGCAAGAGAGGCAAGATTGGGATGGCTTGGACATGTGTGGAGAAGAGATGCTTGGTATATTGAGAAGGATACTGATTATGGCGTTGCCAGTGTAACCAGGTTAAAATTAATGTTTTTATTTTATTTTGTTTGAGTATGAAATATCACCAAATCCAATGTGTGCTGTTATTTGTGTTTACTACATTTTATTTTATGTCATTATTTACTTTTATGTATGTTTTACAACGACCGTCATATACATGTACTGTCGCTTTAAGAGAGAGGTCTTGTGGGTACACGGAAGAGGGAACGCGGGAGAGGCCATTTTTTGTTTTGTGGGGGGAGTGTCAAGCAGCGATCGAGCCGAGCCACGCGTGTTTCTTACCGTAGGACAGTTTTGCTGGTTGAGGAGAACGTAACCTTGAGTATCCCTGTAAGAAGATACTGCAAGCTGTGGGATAAAATCCTTGTTTATCCTTTCTTACATCGGAGTCCCGTGGACGGTTTCTCCTTCTAACGCACACGAGTGAAGTCCGGGCAGTGGTTGAACTTCGACCCCCACGTCCGTAAGAAACGCCGCTCCCGTTGGAGGACTGGGCGTTTGTCGAAGGGTTTGAAACCAAAATAAATGGCAAGGTGGGCCAAATAGAGTCCTGTGTGTCCCCCCTCCTTCCTTGATCATGATGATGATGATGATGATGAGAGACTGAGGGCCCCCACAACACCTGGGGCCCCACCCAACTAGAACACAACGCAGAGCTAATGATGAGAGTTACGGGCATGCAGCAGGCTGACCAGCATAGAACAGCATAGGACTGCCCCCGTTACACCAGGAAAAGAGGAAGGCCGAAGCGGAGGTTTATGGATGTGGTGAGGGAGGTCATGCAGGTGGCTGGTGTAACAGAGGAAGATGCAGAGGACAGGGAAATTTAACTACACCTGTGCGTAATTAAATTTCGGACCTCTCACTTGGCGTGTCTCCTTTGGGGCACGTCGATATGTACATATACACACACACACATATATATATATATATATATATATATATATATATATATATATATATATATATATATACATATACATACATACATACATACATACACACACACACACACACACACACACACACACACACACACACACACACACACATATACACTCACCGGCCACTTTATTAGGCACACCTGTCCAACTGCTCGTTAACGCAAATTTCTAATCAGCCAATCACATGGCAGCAACTCAATGCATTTAGGCATGTAGACATGGTCAAGACGATCTGCTGCAGTTCAAAACGAGCATCAGAATGGGGAAGAAAGGTGATTTAAGTGACTTTGAACGTGGCATGGTTGTTGGTGCCAGACGGGCTGGTCTGAGTATTTCAGAAACTGCTGATCTACTGGGATTTTCACGCACAACCATCTCTAGGGTTTACAGAGAATGGTCCGAAAAAGAGAAAATATCCAGTGAGCGGCAGTTCTGTGGTCGAAAATGCCTTGTTGATGCCAGAGGTCAGAGGAGAATGGCCAGACTGGTTCGAGCTGATAGAAAGGCAACAGTAACTCAAACAACCACTCAATACAACCGAGGTATGCAGAAGAGCATCTCTGAACGCACAACACGTCGAACCTTGAGGCAGATGGGCTACAGCAGCAGAAGACCACACCGGGTGCCACGCCTGTCAGCTAAGAACAGGAAACTGAGGCTACAATTCGTACAGGCTCACCGAAATTGGACAATAGAAGATTGGAAAAACGTTGCCTGGTCTGATGAGTCTCGATTTCTGCTGCGACATTCGGATGGTAGGGTCAGAATTTGGCGTCAACAACATGAAAGCATGGATCCATCTTGTCTTGTATCAACGGTTCAGGCTGGTGGTGGTGGTGTAATGGTGTGGGGGATATTTTCTTGGCACACATTGGGCCCCTTAGTACCAATTGAGCATCGTGTCAACGCCACAGCCTACCTGAGTATTGTTGCTGACCATGTCCATCCCTTTATGACCACAGCGTTCCCATCTTCTGATGGCTAGTTCCAGCAGGATAACGCGCCACGTCATAAAGCTCGAATCATCTCAGACTGGTTTCTTGAACATGACAATGAGTTCACTGTACTCAAATGGCCCCCACAGTCACCAGATCTCAATCCAATAGAGCACCTTTGGGATGTGGTGGACCGGGAGATTCGCATCATGGATGTGCAGCCGACAAATCTGCAGCAACTGCGTGATGCTATCATGTCAATATGGACCAAACTCTCTGAGGAATGTTTCCAGTACCTTGTTGAATCTATGCCACAAAGGATTAAGGCAGTTCTGAAGGCAAAAGGGGGTCCAACCCGGTACTAGCAAGGTGTACCTAATAAAGTGGCCAGTGAGTGTATATATATAGCGTTTTTTTCCGAAACCATCAATGGTGTTGAGTGCTCGACTAATGAGCGGAATATCAACACGGATGCAATAAAAAATATTTTAATGCTTAGCAATACAGGCATGTTTCGTGCGTCTCGCACTCATCAGCTGCTAATGTTTTTTTCACAAAGAATCATACTGTTACATTGCCCAGCGTCAAGCCCCTAATGTCGGTTGGACAGCGACCAATGAGATGGGGAAACATTCAAATTATAACAGCCAATGGGGTAGGTACTTATGATGCACAGCAACCAATGGAGGGGTAGAAAACATTACAACCAATGGAACTGGGGTTTGTTTTGAAAAGCATTTAGAGGCCAGGGCACTGTTGAAATGGTGTGCATTAAAAATATAACAAGGTAACATGTGAATTATATATTGGGGTGGTGTTGGGGCACAGTTGGATGGACAGGTAGTTAAAAAAAAACATATTTAAAATAGCATATTTTTAAAAAAAATACATATTTAAAATGGCATATTAAAAAAAGCATATTTTAAAAAACCTAATGTCAGTTATGTATCATGTAATGGGGGGGGGGGGTAATAAAGACGTTTTACTTATAGTTACAAAGGAGATATTTTTTCGGTGTCTACAACTGGTGGCCAATTCGTTTCTATTATTCAAGGTGGACACATCAGGTCTGCAAATAATTTAAAAAAATTCTGCCAAGCACAGGCTACATCTTTTACCCCTAACTGAATATGCACTACTCTTTGCAAGGATTTTCCAAGCGACAGAATAACTGATACTCTTGTCTACCAATGACCAAATGTGGTGGCTTAAGGCCGTTGCATTTTTCGCGTGCTCATTTCTGGAGCTACTCATATGGGCGTTAAACCTGATTTTCAAAGGGCCCTCTGTTAATCCAACGTAAGTGTCTACATTGTAGTTATCTTTTCTTGTCACCGATGCCTGGTAGATGACTCGCTCTATCTGGCATTTTCCTTCTAGAGGACACAATGGCTTAACACGGCATTTGCAGTTGGAGGTGTTTGGTTGTGGTGAGGGGGTCTGTGCCTTGGCCATGATGCTTGTGTTGTGGGATGAAATAATATTATTCTTTGGATGTTGGTGATAGAAGGCAAAGTAGAGACACTGTTAGGGCCACAGTGAAGTCCCAGTTGGATTGGAAGGTCTTGTTAAGTAAGGCAGAGAAGAGGCTTGGTCCGCTTCTCCAGCCACCCATAGGTAGTAGTCTCACATTTGAACAGCAGAAAGAGTTGCTCTTGTTGCAGCTAGAGTATGATAGTAAAAAACATGAAGCAGAGTTGAAATTGGAGCAAGCAAAGGTTGAGCTGCAGCACACTTAAGCTGGATTTAATTAGGACAGGCAGAATTACTACAGGTGATTCAAGTATGGACTTTCATATATCTCCTGGTGATTCTCCAGACCGGTTTGATGCCAACAATTTGCGTCTTGTCACACCGTCCAGTGAACGGGATCCAGACACCTTTTTTTCTCTGTTTGAGCGCATTGCTGATGCTAGGCAGTGGCCTGATGCGGAGCGCATTTTGTTATTGTAGTGCATCATGACTGATAGGGTGGTTTTTTGAATCCATCGAATTTGGGTCACAGACGCTAACACTCTGTGTTTAGCGCCAGCAAAGATTCTGCAGCAAATAAATTGTGAGTTACTGCTAGGTCACATTGTGATATGGTCATCCTACATTTCTGACACTGTCAGACTTTTGTCCAAGGTGGTTGGTCACAAGACCGTATGTTGTCAGAGTTGAATTGTTCAGCGATTCTGACGTGTATACCTAGTGCTAGACCGAAATAATTGTTAACTTTATGGAGGATTAAATACACAGTGGGGTGTCAACTCTTCTCTTACCGGAATCAAACGTAGAAAGAGAAACTTTATTGACTGATGCACTGTTATATATGCACAGACCACATGTCAATCTCAGCGCATTTCATTGGCTGTTATCATTGTCCGTCACACAGTACCCGTATGTACTCATGAAGTTTGCCTGTGTTAATACAAAAATAAAGATTTACTTCTACAATTGAGAGCACATATTTCATATATTTCAGCACCCCCACTTGCTCTCATATTGTTCATCTTCTTAACTCAAAACATCATAAGGTTTTCTACCTTGCATCATGTAACCTTTCACTTACATGGTTACACCCCAAACATAAACTTTGCAAACTTCGATTTTGTTACAGGTTTTGTCATCACATCTGCTACCATCTGGTCTGTTGGGCAATACTCCATAATTATTTTTCCATCATTCACAGTTGACCTTACAAAGTGATACTTTATGTCAACGTGCTTACATCTCTGTCTGCTTACAGGATTCGTTGCCAATGCTAATGCTCCTTGGTTATCCTCATAGACCTTAGGTGGTGCGTACTGACATCTGTCAATACCTTCCAGTAGTTGTACTAGGTACATACACTCTTGTGTAGCTGCAGCTAAAGCCATCTACTCTGCCTCACAAGTGGATAGTGCAACAGTGGACTGCTTTTTGGTTTTCCATGAAACCAAAGGACCATTTTCATTTAGGCTTATACAATAACCAGTTGTGCTGCGTCTGTCAGCCGCCCAATCTGCATCACAGACATAACAGCAACACTGTCAAAATGAGCTACAGCTGCATGCCAAATGTTCAGCAGGTTATTTCATCCTACAACACAAGCTTCATGGCCGAAAAAAAATCTCCTTTGTAACTATAAGTAAAACGTCTATATTACCCCCCCCCCCATTAGATGATACACATATGACATTTATTCGTTTTTTGGAAATATTTTTTTTTATATTTTAACTGCCTGTCCTTCCAGCTGTGCCCCAACACCACCTCAATATATAATTCACATAAATTACCTTGTTATATTTTAAATGTATGTCATTTCAACAGTGCCCTGACCCCTAAATGCTTTTCAAAACAAACTCGTCCCATTGGTTGTAATGTTTTCTACCCCTCCATTGGTTGGTTGTTATAATTTGAATGGTTCCCCATCTGTTTGGTCGCTGTCCAACCGAAATTAGGGGCATGACGCTGGGCAACGTAAACTATATGATTCTCTGTGGAAAAAACATTAGCAGCTGATGAGTGCGAGATGCATGAAACAGGCCTGTAGTGCAATGTATTAAAATCTTTTTTCCTGTATCCGTGTATATATATATACACACACATACGTATATATATATATATATATATATAGATATGTGTGTGTGTATATATATATACACACACATACGTATATGTATATGTATATACACGGATACAGGAAAAATTATTTACATATATATATATATATATATATATATATATATATATATATATATATATATGGACCGTGCATTTCAGACCTAGGCCTTCGGTGAGACGTCACCTCCTCATAATTACCCAAAGAAAGCCATCATATCGCCATGCTACAATGTTTTAGTCGCAAAAGTGGTAATCATCACAATCATCGTTATTTGACACTTTTCACTTTCACAACATCGACATCGTGTGGCGACATGGTGTAACGTACAGCCTTACTGGAAGTAATCCCGCTGGGCATATTATGCTATCAAGAACTCAACAAACACATCCCAGCCGGGCCGCTGGGCATAAAAACAATTAAACATTAAGCAAATACAAAAAATACATTTGACTCACCAGTGTTGTCTATTTGAAGACAAAATCCATTCTCCTTTCTTTCTGGATGAAACGGTCGATCACACGGTCATAGAGCACTCCTTTGGCTTTTAAATAAGACAAGCCAGGTTTTTGGAAGCCTGTGTAGTTCCATGACCCCTTCTCTGACGAGAACGGGAAGCACGTATTGTATTTAGAAATCACGTCAGGACACAGCGCTGTCGCTCGACACAACCTCTCCGTGGCATTCTTTATTTAGACTGACACAGCATCAAAGGCAGACCCGATCAAACAACCCAGAGCCCGCAGGCATCACCAATCGATCCCAGCACAATAGAACAGCACCAAATCAAATGCAGCACTGTCGATGTGTGCAGACATAACATCCCCCCCCCCCGGCAGGATTTCAAACATGAAAGGTTGACACAAAGTCCTCTATTTGGCCAGGGCGCAAACGTGTGCGAACAGGTCGCGGGGCGGCCTGAGGCTGGGCAGGCTGAGGTGGGGAGGGAGAAGGCAGGGGAAGCTCAGGCCCAGGAATGTCTGGGGCCATGTAGGAGCTGCATGAAGCCCCGGGGCATCTCGCCATGCTGAGGGAATGGCTAAGGTTGTGTCACCAGCTGTGTGTGGCGGAGCTGACACCTTCCGTACACGACTGGAGTGCCACCAAGTGCCATCGCTGAGGAGGTAAGTGGCTGGGCCCAGCTGACGGGTGACTTGGAGAGGAGAGGACCAGTATGAAGCCATTTTATTGTCCCTGTGGGGCCTGCGGACCCTGACCCAGTCTGACACATTGATGTCTGGCACCCTGGTTCGTTTTGACTGGTCAAACCGTTGCTTCATCCGCGTCTGCTGACGAGTGACTGAGGCTCTGACCCCAGAGGGAGGTGCCTGAGGTGTGGAGGGGCGGAGCCTGTCAAGGGGCATGCACAGTTCCCGGCCTAGCATGAGAGAGGCTGGGGAGACGCCTGTGGTCGAGTGCTGTGTGGCCCGATAGTGCAGCAGAGTGTGACGGATGGCTTGCATGAAAGAGCACCCTTGGGCCATGTGTGCTCTGAGGCCGTTCTTCAGTGACAAGTGAAAATGTTCAACGCCGCCATTGGCCTGGGGGTGGTAGTACGCAGTGCGTATATGACGGATGCCCTCGCTTTCGAGATAAGCAGTGAACTCAGCAGAGACCAGCTGAGGGCCGTTGTCAGTGGTGATGGTCTTTGGGAGGCCCCAGCGAGAGAAAAGAGAGTCCAGGAAGTCGATGATTATCTGTGAGGTCACAGTGCCGGAAGTGGTGAGTTCAGGCCATTTTGAGTGTAGATCGTAGGCGACCACCATGAAGCATTGGTGGTGGGGAACTCCATGGATCTCACCACAAATGTCCAACTGCAGGTGTTCCCAGGGCTGAGAGGGCCAGGCGAGAGGTTGCAGGGGTGGGGGAGCCTGGTGGCCAGTCTTGCCACTCACAAGGCAGGCAGAACAGTCCTTCACCAGAGCCTCAATATCTCTGTCTATCCCCGGCCACCACACCAGGTCTCGGCAGCGCTGTTTCAGTTTCACAATGCCCAGGTGGCCTTCATGCGCCGTATTCAAAACACGTGCACGGAGAGCAGCTGGGACCACTGTGCAAAACCCACGTGCCACGCAGGTGTCGTTCCAGCAGGAGAGCTCCTGTCTGACTCGGGCGAACGCAGTCAGCTCCTCTGGGACCTTGTGAGGCCAGCCGTTCTGGATGTAGGTGCGGAGCTGGGAGAGGACAGGGTCCTGTTCGGAGGCTGCCCTCAGCTCCTGCAGAGAGACAGTGGCCTGGAGGGGTG
Organism: Lampris incognitus; assembly: GCF_029633865.1. Classification (NCBI taxonomy): domain Eukaryota; kingdom Metazoa; phylum Chordata; class Actinopteri; order Lampriformes; family Lampridae; genus Lampris; species Lampris incognitus. Next base: position 75,856,834 of record NC_079213.1, read on the forward strand.
TGTGTAGCATTTGGACAATGTCCTTTTCCACACGGTCAGTGTCCGTCTGTGGAGCTGGGGTGGAGACAGAGCGAGAGAGCAGGTCGGCGACAACTTTGTCTCTGCCTGGGGTGAACTGCAGACTGAAGTTGTACTGGCGGAGGTGGTCAGACCAGCGGTGCAGCCTCAGGGGTTTGTGGCCTGTCCCAGATGTGGACAGCAGCGCTGTCAGGGCCTGGTGATCTGTCCTGAGGGTGAAGGAGCGGCCATAGAGGTAGAGGTGCCACCTTTCACAAGCCCAGATACAGGCTAACGCCTCACGCTCACCCACGGAGTACCGCTGCTCAGTCAGGTTGAGGGCACGGGAGGCGAAGGCGATGGGCTTCTCCACACCATTCTGGGTTTGAGACAGCACAGCCCCTATCGCTGTGGCTGATGTGTCACAGGTCACAAAGGTGGAGCTGGAGATGTCGAAGTGAGCCAACACTGGTGGTGAAGTCAGTTGAGTCTTGAGATCACGCACAGCATCACTGCATGCCTTTGACCACACCCATAGCTCGTCCTTACGCAGCAGCTGGCGCAGGGGGGCTGTGGTCGCAGAGTACTGGGGAAGAAACCTCAGGTAGTAACTTGTCATACACAGGAAGGAGGCGACCTGGGCGGCCGAACTGGGCTCAGGGATGGCCTGAATGGCGTCCACGTTGGATTGTAGTGGAGTTACACCGCTCGCTGACAGCCGGAACCCCACGAAGTCGATGGCTGGCACAGAGAGGACACATTTCTCAGCATTGAGAGTTAGCTTGTGCTTGGACAGGGCTGCGAAGACCATGTTGAGGCGCTTGTCGTGGATTTCACTGGTGGGCCCGTGTACCACTATATCGTCCAGATAAATGGCCACGCCCAGTATGCCAGCCAGCACGGGGACCATGATTTTCTGGAAGCAGCTAGGGGCAGATCTGAGACCGAAAGGCATCCTGGTGTAGCAAAACACTCCTGCATGTGTCACAAAGGCTGTGAGGTTTCGGCTGCTGGGGTGGAGGGGCACCTGTAAGTACCCCTGTCTGAGGTCGAGCTTGGAGAACACCTCAGAGCCATAGAACTGAGCAGTGAGTTCTTCTGAGGTGGGCAGTGGATACTTATCAGGGACCACTGCCTTATTTACTGCACGTAGATCAACGCAGACACGCAGGCCCCCCGACTTCTTAGCCACCACGAGGTTTGGGACCCAAGGTGACGCGTCCACCGGTTCAATGATGCCAGCTTCCAGCAGTTGTTGCAGCTCGGCGGAGACCACATCACGGAGAGCCAACGGGATGTGGCGCAGTGGTTGGATGACAGATTTCACAGCAGGGTTTAGGAGAGGTTGATGGGCGAAGGCGGAGAGGCAGCCCAGCCCCATAAACAGCGATGGCCACTTCTGCTGCCAAGGTGTGGCAACAGTCAGGATTGCTGCCCCCCTTGTGTCTAAGAGGGAGAACCCCAGAGCGGAGAACAGGTCCAGGCCCATCAGGTTGGCCCCACGGCGTGCCACATGAAAAACTGCATTGGGCACCAGCTTGGTTCCATAGCGGACAGTCACTTGGAGAGAGCCAACCAGATCGATTTTGGAGTCACCATACCCACAGAGGACAGCTGAGGGTGCGGACAGTGGCAGTGAACCGAAAAATTGACTGTAGGTATCAACATTCAGGAGAGACACAGCTGCACCGGTGTCCAACAGCAGGGGGATGCACACATCATTAATGTTGACTGTGCATGATTTGAATGACACTGGCCCAGAGCTCACCTTGTGAATGACAGCGGTTGAAGACTGGGGGGTGTGGCCCTCTGACCCAGCCGGGGAAGATCGACAGACGTTGGCAAAGTGATTGTGCTTACCGCAGCTACGGCATGTCTGGCCACGGGCAGGGCAGTTCTGAGCCCTTGAAACATGAGAACGAGACCCACAGTTACCACAGGACTGTTGAGGGCGGGGCCGAGAACGCCGTCGTTGCAGTTGCAAGACGTCCCCAGTGGAGTCGGCGCCCGCCTCGCTCTGGCTGGGTTGCGTCCCGAGGGGCAGCCGTGAGTAGAGGGAGGAGTCGTTGGCAGCTTGACTGGAGGTGGCCACTTGCTGTGTATTTAGCATAGCAGCACACTCAGCTCCTCCCTCAACCTGTAGTGCGATGGTAATTGCTCTGGACAGCAGCAGATCGTCTTTTTCCAGCAGGAGAGTCTCACGCACCTTTGCGTTGTTGGTGTGTTCGATTAGCTGGTCGCGAACCATCTCGTCCTGAAGCGCCAAACTTGCATGAGCTAGCTAGCCCTCGCAAATTAGCTACGTACTGCCGCACAGACTCACCAGGCAGTTGGTGTCGCTGACGGAATATAAATCGCCGAAGGAGGGCACTCTGTGGAGCAGCAAAATGGGTGCTCATAAGTCCCACAGCTTCGTCAAAGTTTGTGACGGTCCCCAGAGTCCCGAGCACACGATGACCCTCTGCTCCCAAGCAGTGTAGCAACAGAGCCGTCTTCCTAGCCTGGCTCACGTCGTCGAGCCCGGAGGCGATGATGTAATTTTCAAAACTATGTAGCCAGCGAGTCCATGGTACCGGGGGCTTGCCAGGTAATGCCAGGAAGGGGGCAGGTGGTGGGAGAGAGATATCAGCCATCCTCGTCGCCAATATTGTATTTAGAAATCACGTCAGGACATAGCGCTGTCGCTCAACACAACCTCTCCGTGGCATTCTTTATTTAGACTGACACAGCATCAAAGGCAGACCCGATCAAACAACCCAGAGCCCGCAGGCATCACCAATCGATCCCAGCACAATAGAACAGCACCAAATCAAATGCAGCACTGTCGATGTGTGCAGACATAACAGCACGCCTAGCAGTAGTTTTCCGCTTTGCTCGGATCCAGTGAGCCACGGGTACCTTTCGTAGGCGCTTGCCTGGAAATGCCGCACATACATCTTCCCCGGTTGTGTCAGAGCCGCTAACTCTGGGGTTGATCTGCCCATCTCCACAATCCTTTGCTTTTCCCCAAACGATCGTCTTGAAAATGATGTGACTAATAAATCTGCCGCCACGTCATTCACGAGTTCTCCTTGAGACATCATTCTCATTCACGGCTAACTAGCTTAGCTAACTAAATCAAAAACATAATTGCTAGCTAACATTAGCCACCACCTACCATAACCTAGGCGCTGCTGCTGATTGGCTGAACAATCGGTCACCTGGCTGTATGCAGCGAAGGTCCTATGACACTGTTTAAGTATAAAAGAATACTCCCATCTGCTACACGTCAAAATCTGATTGGTTGAGTAATCTATCAATCCCGTATTAACACCTGGCTTATTTAGATAGCAGAGACCTTCGCTCGAGATGCCGAGCACACTTGCTCCACTGGGTCAGATGCGACAATGCGATTCACTTTTGACCAATCTAAGTTGGGCACTCGAATCCAATCACGCCCCATCAGCACCGGTGCTTTACCACGGGCCACTAGCAAGGGCAGCTGTAAACGCTGCTTCCCACATTGCACATTCACTAGGATTTTACCCGACAAAGCTAACGGTTGGTCTGTGTATGTTCTCAATGTAACGTCACATGAATGCAATTTCAACCCTTTCAGTTTCGATTTGTACAGGCTCTCTGAGATAACTGACATTGCTGCCCCGGTATCTACCTCCATGTACATCCTAACACCATTGCATTTTACCATCACCTTGTAAGGTTTCACATACTCACACTCAGTCTTTACTGAATACAGTCTCATATCAGTTCGCTGCTCAGAATCAGTCCCTGAGTCCGGTTCGTGAGTTGCGTCTGCCTGTTCCACAAAGTTCACCTCCGGGCCGCCTTTGCTCCGAGGCGGGCGGGCAGACGAATGTCCAGCAGACCGCATCCCTTGGTCCCTACCGCCGTCGGTGCGCTTGTTCCGACAGGCTCGCTCCAGATGTCCGTTCTTTCCACATCCGCGACACTGGAAGTCTTTGAAGCGGCAGCTCCTCGGTCCGTGTCGTTTCCCGAGGCACCTGTCCTGGTGGCTGTCGCTGACCTCCCTCTGGTTCCGCGCAGTCCTGGGCTCTCGGTGTCTCCGCACTCCGACATGATCCGCTCGCATATGCAGATGACTGTCCCTTCTGCATGCTTTCTAATCCAGAATTCGTGCATTTGAAATTGTTCGTTAATTCCACCATCTTTTGCCATGTTAATCCCTCGCCAATGGCGGCATTCAGTAACTTTCGACGCAGCTCTTTGTTAGATGTCCCACGCACGAACTGATCTCGGAGCTGCTCCTCGAGGCTCGCGCCAAAATTGCACGTAGAAGCTAATCCTTTCAAGCTAGCAATTTAATCAGCAAAAGTCTCTCCAGACTGTTCTCGACGGCTTCTAAAAGCAAATCTTTCCGCCAATACGTTCTTCTTTGGCGTGTAAAAATCCCGAAACGTCTGTAGCAAGGTTGCAAAAGCAACTTCACTGAACTTTTTCGGTGATATCAAGTCCTTTAGCAAGGCAAAATTCTTCGGTCCAACCGCGGACAAAAATACGGCTCTTCTCCTATCTTGCTCAATTTTGTTAGCAGACAAGAACTGCATAATCCTTTCTTCATATTTGTCGAAGGTTTCCGCCGTTTCGTCAAACTGCAGTCCTATATCTGTAGTATACAGTGCCATCGTGTATGTTAGCTACTAAGCTGCTAGCATCGTTCAAAAATTACCGGTAAAGACGGGAGCAACCCGTTGCACATAAAAATAAAGAGGAAAATCCCATCCTCGTCGCCAAAACTTGTCGTGTATCTACAGGATAACTGAATTATACAACGATCAAGGTGTAGCTTGGTCTTCGTCTTTTATAGACCCTTTTACATCCTACGTCATCAAAAGCGTACGCGCGCATTTAGGCAACGGAAGTGAAATGCTACCCCCAAGTCTCCCATTCAGACGAGCAAGAGGAGATTACAAAGTTTATTCAGAAGTATAACCAGCATCAAAATGTCCGGTTGTTGTGCGTTTGGCTGTACGAATCGCTACTCTACCAACAGCGGACTGAAGTTTTACCGAATTCCGACGGGATCACGGCCATTTCAGAACAACCGGAGGCGCCTGTGGTTGCAAGCCATCAAACGTATTGATGAAAACTGGACTGAGGAAACGATCAAAAATGCTCGCGTTTGCAGTGCCCATTTTTATATCAGGTAAATTATCTATCTACCTATCTACTCTTTCGTCAGTAGATAGATAACTTACCTGTTATCTATCTATTCCGGATGTCATCATCGGTCAACTCTGATGACAGGGCAACAAGAATACAATTATTATGCTGAATAATGTTTTTTTTCTCAAGATTTTATGAATCTTGATTGAATTTTTACTAAAGTCATGAAGCAGCGCATTAAAACAGAAACAGTACACAATAGAAACCAGACAATCTGATTTCCAGAATAAATAATCTGAAGGTAAAGGTCAAACAAATACATTGAAATGACTCAGTGTCTATACATCTTTATGATTTTCATCTCTGTATTATAAAAAGCTCGGTTTTCAGGGTAGTTTATGGTGTTACAAGATGCAGGAGAACTTTTGAAAATGAATTAAATGCACAGTGACAAAAGGAAACTTATCTAGCCTCTGTCAACTATTACATGCCTCCTGGTTTGACACTGTTCCTTCTAGGAGTTTTGGAAGCTGCTGGGAGCTGCCTGCCTAGCCTCTTTGGTTTATGGAAGCTGATTTCCCCAAGTGGAGCTGGCTTGACAACTTTCCTGCTTAGGTCTTTCCACACACATGCTTCAGCTGTAACTGCTGCTTTCTCTGTCCTCCCCATCCTAACACAGAGCTCAACTTTAAATAATATTGCTGCTGCATGGCTGCAGCATGACCCAAGTCTGAAATGTGAAAAAGACAGAATAAAACATATTGACTTATCCAATATACTATGTTTTAATTTGATGACCAGGGCTTGCAATTAACACTTAATCACAGACAAAATTAGGCTGTGGCTGAGAAGACTGTAAATTCTACTAAATAATTTCGCATTTTCCACTGCAAATTAATAACATCCACAGCTGGAACTCTGAATCAACAAGACAGTGTGTAGTTCATCATAATGTGAATTTCATGTCCCGTTTATCATGACTGAGTTACAGGGAAAGGCACATTTTGATGTGATGAGGGGAGAAAATTACAGTAAAATAGAAGCAGATTTCATGTTTGCACAATAACTAGGCCGATATCATTAACCCTGAGCAAACTAGAAAAGCAACAGGACAAAAAATACTCACTCTGCCATGCAGGTACAATTGGCTGTGAGGACGTGGTTCTCGGGTTTGTTTATGATGACCCATGCCTCGTACATAGCCGTCTTGTGTCCTTGTCTTTGACTTGGCAAGACTTCGGATTTCAGGACACAAAACTCAGAGTCTATGTCATGGTATTTTACATTTAGTACGTGACCACAGACAACATAGGTGTAAGCATCCAGTGACTTGTATGCCTGCAACTTCTCTCGTGCATACGCTCAGTTTCTCCACCAAATATGTATATATATTTGGCCACTGGATTTTAGGCCACTTGGTAACGTCTTCCACCCACTCGGTAATACCACACGGATCTGGAAGTCGGTTGCCGTTCGCCAAAGTTAATTTATTTGGGTAACTTTCGCGATCTTTTGTCGTTAATCCCCTTGCATAGTTTGACAAACTAGCTAACTCCGCCATACTTCCGTTGCCTAAATGCGCGCGCATCCACACCTACGTCATCACTGTTTACAAACTGTAAAAGGGTCCATTTGCTAGACCGTAACATTACAAAACGATTGCGTTAAGCAGGCACGAAAACACGAGTGACTCTCTTGCTCTGTCTTCTTCCAAGGGCGCACACCAGAGTGCCACGCGTACATTTATACAACATACATAACCAATAGACATCGAGGGTCAGAGGTCAAACATAAAATACATATTACTGCAAATAAAAACATTTGCTTTCGTGTGTATCTCCATACAGTACACTGATCAATTCTATGCGAAGGAGATGTGTTGCACTGCGTGAGGCAAATGGTGGTCACACCAAATAGACTGGTTTTCTGACCCCACCTGCATATATGTGAAATCCATAGTTCAGTGCCTAATCAATGTCTCTTTTAAAGATAAAACTGCACATTTTAGAGGGGCCTTTTATTGTGACCAGCCTAAGGTACACCTGTGCAATAATCACATGCTGTCTAATCAGCATCGTGATATGCCACACCTGTCAGGTGGATGAATTATCTCAGCAAAAGAGAGGTGCTCACTAACACAGAATTAAACAAATTTGCGAACAAAATTTGAGAGAAATGGGCCTTTTGTGTACATCGTCTTAGATCTTTGATTTCAGCTCATGAAAAATTGGAACAAAGTGTTGCATTTATATTTTTGTTCAGTGTGTGTGTGTGTGTATGTGTGTGTGTGTGTGTGTATGTATATATATTAGGGCTGGGACTTTAACGCGTTAATTCGATAATTATAGGAAAAATAACGGCGTTAAAAAAATCTAACACGTTTTATTTTTACACTCCAGTCAACACGGAACGCTTCTCAGTGCACTCGTTTCTGGCATATATTCTGGGATATTTTGGACACTCCGGTGAAGAGAGGTGCAGAGCTGTCAACTGATCACCACCTGGTGGTGAGTTGGATCAGATGGCGAGAAGGCTGCTGGACAGACCTGGCAGACTCAAACGTGTAGTGAGGGTGAACTGGGAACGTCTGGTGGAGGCCCCTGTCCATGAGGTCTTCAAGTGGAGCCTCCAGAAGAAGTTCTCATGTATCCCGAGGGGCCTGGGGACATGGAGTCTGAGTGGGCCATATTCAAAGTCTCTATTGCAGATGCGGCAGACAAGAGCTGTGGTCATATGATCATTGGTGCCTGTCGAGGTAGCAACCTAAGACCCCGCTGGTGGACACCGACAGTGAGGGAAGGCGTCAGGCTGAAGGAGACCTTCTGGGCTTGATTGGCCCAGGGGTCTCCTGAAGCAGCAGACGGGTACCAGGAGGCCAGAAGGGCTGCGGCTTCGGAGGTCGCAGAAGCAAAAACTCGGGTGTGGGAGGAGTTCAGTGAGGCTATGAAGGACGACTTTCAGTTGGCCTCAAGGAAGTTCTGGCAAACCATCCGGCAACTCAGGAAAGGGAAGCAGGGCTTGCCTCAGGCTGTGTTCAGCCGGGGAGGGAAACTGTTGACCCGGACTGGGGATGTTGTCGAGCAGTGGAAAGAACACCGAGGAGCTCCTGAACCCGGCTAACACGTCCTCAGTCGAGGAGGTAGAGTCTGAACACTCGGGGGAAGCCCCACCCATATCCTTTGCAGAGGTCTCTGAGGTAGTTAAGAGTCTCCTCGGTGGCAAGGCGCCGGGTGTGGATGAGATGCGCCCTGAGATGTTGAAGGCTCTGGACATTGTTGGGCTGTCCTGGCTGACACGCCTCTTTAGTGTCACGTGGTGGTCGGGGATAGTAACTGGGGTGGTGGTTCCCATATTTAAAAAGGGAGACTGGACGGTGTGCTCCAATTATTGGGGCATCACGTTGCTCAGCCTCCCTGGGAAAGTCTACTCTAGGGTACTGGAAAGGAGGCTCTGAGCGATTGTTGTACCTCGGACCGATAGGAGCCAGTTGAGGTGGTTCGGGCATCTGATTAGGATGCCTCCTGGGCGCCTGCCTTTGGAAGTTACCGGGCATGGCCGACTGGGAGGAGACCCCGGGGTAGACCCAGAACATGCTGGAGAGACTAGATGTCCAGTCTGGCTTGGGAACGCATTGGGATCTCCTAGGAGGAGCTGCAGGGCGTTGCTGGGGAGAGGGATTTGGGAGTGCCCTACTCAGCTTGCTGCCACTCTGACCCCGGAGAAGCAGTTGAAGATGAATGAATGGATAGATGAATGAATGAAGACGACGCTATAAAAAAATGCAACTTGAACTTGACACCATCTGTGTGTGTGCGTGGTGTCTGTGTGTGTACACTTTATCCCAAACTAATTTATGGGGCTACACTACATAAAATAAACACCAAAGAGAGGTAAACAATGTCCAATTAGAGTATATGAAAATGAATTCCTAGGTTTGATACTAGACCACAAAATCTGTTGGAAATCTCATAACATTTGAGAGCAAAGCTGGCAAGGAGCATTGCAGTCATGGGAAAAGCAAGACATTCTGGATCATAAATCACTGTACACTCTTCATGTATTTTACCATATCTGATACACGGTGGCACAGTAGTTAGCGTGTTGCCTCACAGCAAAAAGGTCTTGCGTTCGAGCCCCAGGGTAGTCCAACCTTGGGGGTCATCCCGGGCGGTCCTCTGTGTGGAGTTTGCATGTTCTCCCCGTGTCTGCCTGAGTTCCTCCCACAATCCAAAGACATGCAGGTCAGATGAATTGGCCGTACTAAAAATTGTCCCCATATATGCGTGTGTGTGGGCCCTGTGATGGGCTAGCGGCCTGTACAGGGTGTCTCCCCGTCTGCCACTCAATGACTGCTGGGATGGGCTCCAGCATCCCCGTGACCCTGAGAGCAGGATAAGCGGTTCGGGTGATGGATGGATCTGATCTACTGTGTGGAGGTATGGGGTTAACACCTACAAACAGTGTCGGCGCCAGAACAAATCTGACGGCCGGGCCTACGGTTTTCACGGGGGGGGGGGGGGGGGGCATGAGTATTAGGGCTGTCAAATTTACATTCTATATTTGAATATTCTTCGATTGTGAGTTTTTTTATTAATTATTAATTATTTGCTAAATTAACCTTCGAATGTGCGCTTAGAATCCTTACTTGTGCTCTGCTCTTTTCCCCCGTTGTTTTCCATTAGCGCACAGACGCTACAAGCAGATCGCGTGAGCTTACTCGCAACAAACAGCCCACTACAACAGCACACTGATAATGCTAGCTGCACTGCGTCACAGTAGGCTACTAAATGGCTAAGCCGAAAGAACCTCAAATCAAAGAAAAGAGTGGTGTGTAAGGTATGCCATTTTTGAGCAAGTGTAACACTCCACATCTAAGTTACGAATTTAAAGCAACATCTTCAAACTAAGCACCCATCAGAATTCGCGCAGACCTGTGACGAGGCGCCGGCTTCAAAACAGCCACGCCTGACAGCGTTTTTCCAACAATATGTTGCATCCCCGGCACTTCTGTGCGATCAGAACGTGTTTTTTCCAATGTTGGGAACATCGTTAACAAAAAACGTGCAGCACTCGCCTCTGACCAAGTAAATCGCCTTGTATTTTTAGCAAACAATCTCTAAAATAGTCATGCGAGCTGCGAAGTTGTCAAACTCAAATGGGCGTTTTTCCTTTAACGTTAATGCTGTGGTCATTTGCACTAACAAACGAGCGTCTTTTACCCTTGTACAAACGGACTGGGTAACGTTCTAAAATGACTTGGTTTGTCATTGCCAAGATCATCAGGGGCCTGCGCTGGCAACAGTCCCGGCGGCAGAGCAGCAGAAGCAGCCGATGGGAATGGGGGAGGAGGGGGTGCTTGACAGGCTCCGGTGGCAGCGGCTCCACTTGACCAACAGCAGCCGCTGAGGTGTTAACGGCACTATCTTCGCTTGTTGCACCCGCCTCGGCCCCAACTGTTTTCTCGGGTGTTGTTGCAGCATCTATCTTTTCTCTTTCTGCTGGTGTAGATTTGTTTGGACCACGAGAAAGCCATTTTCTTATATCCATCATGATTTTACAGTTAGCTAGCTAGCTCAGTCGATTTTGCCACGTTTTTAAAGTATCCTTTTCCTGTGTGTCACACGCTATTACCTCCTGAATGGACAAAATCACACACTGATGTTCCGCTCCGGTGTCCTGCTAACCCCGCTCCTCCACAATCACGAAATTTAAGCATTTTATTTCATTGATTATTATTATTATTATGTATTTAAATGTGCTATGTGCATTAATTAATTTTAATTTTTATATGATGTTTAAGTACTAATTTTCACATCATCACTGGGTAATTGGCGGGGGGGCACAACTTTCATTTGGGGGGCCGAGGCCCGGCCAATGCCCTCCGTAGTGCCGACACTGCCTACAAAATGTATTTATACTACAAACGAGAGCCGTAGTTAAGGATATTTGAGAACACTAACAAGCTATTTTTTAAACAATATTTTTATTGAACTTTGCATACATTACATACAAGCGATTTAAGTAACATTTAACAAAGAAATGGGGAGGGGGAAACTAACACATCGGACAAAAAACGGAAAAATGTAGAAGCCCCCAACAGCATAGCAATTTCAAAATAACTTTGCACCTTGACGTCCAAGGAACTTTTTTTTTTTGCCCTGGACATATTTCGACTTAGCCTGTGGTTCGTTCCTTACTTTCCTCCCTTTAAATTTGATAGTTTTATTTTAGGACGTACTGTAAACTACTAATAAGACACGTTAGCCCCTAGCTAACGGGTCTGACCCTTCAGCCGAGCGGTTAGTGATGTCGCGTTGTGGTGCAGTACACCTCGTATCGAATCCCGCACCGGGCAAGAAAATAACCGGTTACAGTACCTATCGCGGTTGGAAAAGCAAAAGGAGATATACATAACTATAAACATTTAAAGACAACTAAAGGTGAACAACGTCTGCATGGGGTGAGCAAGTACATAAGTCATCTCGACAGCATTATCGTTTGTCCTTTTTTAAATTGTTTCCCCCAGTCTTTCAAAATGTCCATCTGTATGAGAGATTCTACCAGACCATTTTTAAAAAGGCAAGTGCCTTGAAGTTAAAGGATTTAGAATTAACAGCACAAGTAATGTTCAAAGCAATAAACCTCTACAGAGTAATATACAAAAACATTCTCAGAAAAGGGGAATATTCTGAGAGGGAAATTAAACTTCAAGGAATTGTGTTCGTATAACTTCGAAGAGCATGGGTATTTCAATCTGTGGAACAGTCTGCGCATGTTAGCCAAACAAAGTACATGTCACGGTGGTAACAGGAAGAGGACCCAAGTGCAGACGGTGGTTGTACAGATAGTAGTCTGTAGGGACGCTATACAGCTACTGCATGTATGTATATGCAGAGACCTGCAAATACAGTTCAGTTATAGAAATGGCGACCAAGTGTGTGCGTGCTCAATGATACATGGTACCAGAGTGAGGTCAAACTAGCCTACAAAGATGAACAACATTCGATCGCCAAAGGAGTTGAAGTTAAGTGGAAATGTCGACGAGAATTGGAAAGCTTTTAAGCAAAGTTTTGAGTTGTACGTGTGTGCAATCGGTCTGGAAGATGCGAGACACGAATGTCGGAAGCTAGCATTGCTTGTCACAGTGGCAGGCAGAGCCGCGAGGGACGTTTTCAACACGTTTCAGTTTCCTGAGGAGGGCGACGACCAAAAGTACGATGCAGTGCTAGCAAAGTTTGAAGAATATTGCACGCCAAAAAAGAACGAGACATATGAACGGTATGTTTTTCGCAGCAGAGTACAAGCTGAGTCAGAACCCATTGAACAGTTTGTCACGGACTTGCGTTTGAAAAGCCAGTCGCGCAACTTTGGCATATTGTGTGACTGGCTAATAAGGGATCAGATAGTTATCGGCGTTTTCGACAAGAAAGTGAGAATGCAACTACTCAAAGAGTCCGATCTGAGCCTGGAGAAGGCAGTACAGATCTGCGAGATGTCAGAGAGCACCAAGATGCAGCTCAAATCATTCGAGCCCGAAGCAGCTGCAGCAGCAGCAGCGGTGGATGCGGTACATGAGAGGGCCGCTAGCAAGAGGAACAGCAAAGGAAAGTCCCGTACGCCCAAGTCCACAAAGGACACGGACTGTGACAGATGCAGGGGCAAACGCACTCCGAATAACTGCCCCACTTACGGTGTGGACTGTCGCAAATGCGGAAAGAAGAATCACTACGCCCGGTGCTGCCTGTCAAAGAAGACGGTACAGGTGGTGCAAGGCAGCGACACCGACACGACCGACACAGAAGAGGACGGCGAAAATTTGTTTGTGGGAACTGTGGAGAGCGAGGAGGACAAAAAGGATGAGTGGATAGCCAATCTGGAAATCAACGGAACGACAATTCCTCTAAAATTGGACACAGGGGCTCAGGTGAACATACTGACGATGAAAGACTTTAATAAACTGTACAAGAAGCCAAAAGTGCATGTGAAAAAGGTAAATCTGAGAACGTACAATGATGAACCGATTCCTACAAAAAAGGGGTATGTAGAGTCACACTGTGAAGGGATCATGTTAAGGCTATGTTTGTGTTGGTTGAGGGCGATAGACAGCCCATATTAGGTCTGAAATCCTGTGAGAGAATGGGTCTTATCAAAAGAGTGCATGTAATTGACAGGTCTGTAGTGACATCTAATGGTGCAGCTGACACAGAGGAGATAAGAGAGCAATACAGGGATGTATTCAGGGGTATAGGATGCCTACCTGGGCAGTACAGAATCCAGTTAAAAGCAAATGCAGAACCGGTCGTCCACGCGGCAAGGAAGGTGCCGGTGACCCTGAAAGCAGAACTGCAATCCCTTATAGAAAAGGGCATAGTGAGGAAAATAGAGGAACCAACTGAGTGGGTCAGTTCTCTGGTAATAGTTGAGAAAAAGAATGGTGACTTAAGGCTCTGTATAGACCCAAAAGACCTGAACAAGTGGATCAAAAGAGAACACTACAAACTACCAACTAACTCAGACATCACTAGTGCTATGGCAGGCGCGTGCTTCTTCTCCAAGTTAGATGCATCATCAGTGTTCTACCAGATCGTTCTAGACGAAGACAGCTCCAAACTGTGTACCTTTAACACGCCTTTTGGAAGGCACTACTTTCTTCGCTTACCGTTTGGGATATGCTCAGCTCCAGAGGTGTTCCACAAAACAGTGCAGCAGCTGTTTGATGGTATGGAGGGTGTGGGTGTGTTTATTGATGACATAGTGGTCTGGGGCAAAACAAAAGAAGAACATGACGAGAGATTACGCGGGGTGCTAGAACAAGCACGTAGATCAGGGCTTAAACTAAACAAGTCGAAATGTGAGTTTGGGATGACAGAGGTTACTTACCTAGGTGAAAAGGTGTCCGCAGAAGGGATACAGCCTGACCCAGAAAAGATGAGGGCGATAGTAGAGATGCCAGCGCCAAAAGACAAAACAGACCTGCAAAGAGCGTTAGGGCTAGTCAACTACATGGGGAAGTTTATACCAAATATGGCTGCTAACACAAAGGCCCTCCGTAGTCTACTGGAAAAGCAAAATGAATGGCAGTGGGAACACGAACATGCAAACGAGTGGGAGGTGTTAAAGGCCAACCTGATCAAAGAGCCGGTGTTAAAATACTATGATGTTGACAAACCGGTCAAAGTCTCAACTGACGCATCCAAAGAGGGTCTCGGAGCGGTGCTGCGCCAACTACACGGCACACAATGGTCTCCTGTTGCTTACGCATCCCGAACAATGTCACCTGCAGAGCACAACTATGCGCAAATCGAGAAAGAGACATTAGGTGCAGTTTTCGGATGTGAAAAGTTCCACGAATATATCTATGGCAGGGAAATAATACTAGAGACTGATCACAAGCCGCTTATTGCCATTTCCAGAAAGCCACTTGGGGATGCACCGCCACGCATCCAGCGTCTTATGTTACGTCTACAGAAGTACCACATGACATTCGAGTTTACTCCGGGAAAGCACTTAGTAGTGGCAGACGCTCTCAGCAGAGCGAATTTGAGGGGCACGGCCCCGAGCAGCACCGAGCAGGAGGTGCAAATCCACGTGGACTGCGTGAAAGGCCAGCTGCTTGCATCAAACGAGAAATGGGCCCAGCTCGCGCAGGAAATGGCAAGTGACAGAGAGTTGCAGGATGTCATAGCAGCCATCCTCTCACCCGGAGATGAGGCCAGGATACTGCCAAGTCCGTATCGCCACACCAGAGATGAACTGTCAGTGATCGACGGGGTACTCCTAAAAGGTAAAAAAATAGTAGTTCCCAGCTCCATGAGATCAGAGATGGCTAAGTTAGCACATGAGGGCCATTTAGGAATCGAGAAAAGCAAGAGGCGGGCTCGTGATGTACTGTTTTGGCCATACATGAACAGAGATATTGAGACTCTAGTACAACGATGTGAGATATGCCAACAGCATAGGTATATGCAGCCTAGAGAGCCGCTTCTGCCTCATAGCAAACCGACCGAGCCATGGAGAAAAGTAGGTGCAGACCTATTTCAGCTGAAAGGGAGAGACTATTTAATCATAGTTGACTACCATTCAAACGATCCAGAATATGCGCTGTTGTCTGATACTACAGCAAAGCAAGTGATCACTCATTCTAAGTCCATTTTCGCAAGGCATGGTATTCCAGAAAACTTAGTAAGTGATAAAGGGCCGCAGTTTAGTTGTCAGGAGTTCGCAGACTTCGCTAAACAGTATGGATTCAAGCATGTAACCTCAAGCCCACTGTACCCGCAGTCAAATGGTCTAGCGGAAAAGGGAGTGCAAATCGTCAAACGCCTGCTAAAGAAAGCAGTGGAAGCGGGTGAGGACCCGTACCTGGCCGTCCTCAACTACAGAGATTCACCGCTGGAATGTGGCCGCTCGCCAGCAGAGTTGCGGATGAACAGGAAGCTCAAGACAAAGCTGCCGTCGGCGGAGCACCTGCTCCAGCGCGCTGACCATCACACACAGAGAGAGCACAGGTCCAAACATGCCTATGACAAAAGAGCACGGCCCTTGGGACCTCTGGAACGAGAGGACCTAGTGAGAGTCAGATGCGATGGAAGATGGGGACCAGTCGCACAAGTCCTCAAAGAGACTGCTACAAGATCATATGAGGTACTTACCAAGAGCGGCAACACGATCCGCAGGAACCGGAGACACCTGCTGAAGATTCCACGTTCTGAACCACAGCCTGTAGAGAATGGCCATGACAGGGAGGCTCCGGGAGAGCAAATAGAAGGGGGGCATACTCAATCAGACACAGACAGCCCTCCTGTCGTCGAGTCACCCTCACCTGTGGGGGAGCGGGTTCCGCCACCATCCCCGGGGATGGAGTGGGTTCAAAGGCCAAGTAGAACCATTGTCAGACCTAGGAGACTTGTAGAGGAGTGCTAATAACACACACACAGTGGGTTTTTATTTTTGTGTTTTTATTGCAGCCTTGGAGTTCTGTTCTTGGGGTCATGTTGGGTTCTGGACTCCTGTTATTTGTAAATTTATGCTGTATGGTTCCAAAGCAGTGTTTAATTTTAAGAAAAAAAAGGGGGGGGGTAAAGAGAAGTGTAATAATTGTACTGTTAACAGAGTACCGTTGTGTTTTTGTACAAGCTTGAAAGTGCATTTTGAGAATTCTAGTCAGCATGCTAAGCTATAGATACAGACTTGTTATTGCAAGAGAACCATATTGAAGATACTCATCTGTTGTTCTTTAAGATCAACTTTATCTTAATCTTTAGAAAAAGGGAGATGTACCGATAGTGGCCTGTAGGGACGCTATACAGCTACTGCCTGTATGTATGTGCAGAGACCTGCAAATACAGTTCAGTTATAGAAATGGCGACCAAGTGTGTGCGTGCTCAATGATACAGTGGTGACAAACCGGTTCCGACAAATTATTACAGGGGACAAAACAGCAGGTACAGATAGCGGGGAGGGCTAGTGGGCATAAGCCACGCCTTGTAGGAGTAGTAATAGCACTTATTTAACTTGAAAGATTAGGTTAATGAAGGGATCTGGGTCCCCATTCCCAATGCAATTAGTCTCAGTACCTACGTGGGTAAGTATGTGGATGCCTATCCTGCTGAACAGAGTGGTTAGTGCGGTACACACTATAAGATATCGTGGGGTGGGCTTCAACGCTAAGGTATTTGACAAGGTGGCCCCTGATGTGCAGAGTGTATGCCGCGCTATGGGTCCAACTCAGTATAACCCTCCCTCCCCAGAACCAACACGACAGTTGAGACACCCCTCCGAGGTAAGTACACAACTCCAAAATACTTATAAACTCTCAGGTAAGTATTGTAATAAGCCCTAAACTCCAACCACAGTAAAGATGAATCAATAGCCAACAACAGTTTAGTATTAATTGAATGTAATACTACTACTACTACTTTCGGCTGCTCCCGTTAGGGGTCGCCACAGCGGATCATCCGTTTCCATTTCTTCCTGTCTTCTGCGTCTTCCTCTGTCACACCAGCCACCTGCATGTCTTCCCTCACCACATCCATAAACCTCCTCTTTAGCCTTCCTCTTCTCCTCTTCCCTGGCAGCTCCATATTCAGCATCCGTCTCCCAATATACTCAGCATCTCTCCTCCACACATGTCCAAGCCATCTCAATCTTGCCTCTCTTGCTTTGTCTCCAAACCGTCCAACCTGAGCGGTCCCTCTAATATAATCGTTCCTAATCCTGTCCTTCTTCGTTACTCCCAGTGAAAATCTTAGCATCTTCAACTCTGCCACCTCCAGCTCCGCCTCCTGTCTTTTCGTCAGTGCCACTGTCTCCAAACCATATAACATAGCTGGTCTCACAACCATCTTGTAAACTTTCCCTTTAACTCTTGCTGATACCCTTCTGTCGCAAATCACTCCTGACACACTTCTCCACCCACTCCAACCTGCCTGCACTCTCTTTTTCACCTCTCTACTGCACTCCCCGTTACTTTGGACAGTTGACCCCAAGTATTTAAACTCAAATGCCTTTGTCACCTCCACTCCTTGCATCCTGACCGTTCCACTGTCCTCTCTCTCATTCACGCATAGGTATTCCGTCTTGCTCCTACTGACTTTCATTCCTCTTCTCTCCAGTGCATACCTCCACCTCTCCAGGCTCTCCTCAACCTGCACCCTACTCTCGCTACAGATCACAATGTCATCCGCGAACATCATCGTCCATGGAGACTCCTGCCTGATCTTGTCCGTCAACCTGTCCATCACCATCGCAAACAAGAAAGGGCTAAGAGCCGATCCTTGATGTAATCCCACCTCCACCTTGAACCCATCTGTCATTCCAACCGCACACCTCACCATTGTCACACTTCCCTCATACGTATCCTGCACCACTCCTACATACTTCTCTGCAACTCCTGACTTCCTCATACAATAAATTGAATGTAATACTATAGGATGAAAATAGTAAACAAATAAAATGCAAAAAACAAAACCAGTTTGACATTTTGTATACACCATCTCTTGGTATACACAATATCAACACAACCTCAAATGAGAAACTCACTCTAAATGTTGAGAATCAAAACCAGTGAATGTTGAAACAAACAGTTCAGTTCGTTTTTTAACAGTCTAGTAATGAATATTAACGAAATTGACAAATACCAGTCTGATGAATCCTGGGCACACGAGATGAGCCACTGGAGAGACGACTATATGGCAGGGCAAACCACGTGACGTGCGTGCAGTCTACGTGACTCACTGTAGAAGTTAGATGGCGCCAGCAGCAATGCAATGCGTCCAATGTTCACGCTGCTCAGGCAAGCAATCTTCCGTCGCAAAACTAAATAAAAACAAAGCGCGACTGTCCTCCAAGTCCTCTTCTCAGCATCCAACAGTTCATCCGAACACACGCAGTCCGAGTATTGAGAACTAACTTCACTGTCCCATCACTCTCATCTGACCCTTCTTCTGATGTTGCCCCCATCACCACTACCTCTTTTTGAGCTAGTATATCCTCTGGTACTACTTCGTCTACTACTCCATACCCCACTACTTTGTGTCAGGTGCATTTGTGGTGGCTGGAACGCAGACTATATCAGTGTACTCAGTATCAGACCAACTGTTCTCCAGATGTGTGCCTGGATAGAGGTTTTCCTGCCAGAGACTGAATTGTGCAGTGCTTGAGCTGGTCTGTGCACAACTTTTGAAGGACCCCCTGTTCCGTGCGAATACAGGTATGTCAGTGGTTCTGCTTCACTACAAGCTAAGGATTCACACTTATCCTGTATTTTGTTTCTTTCCCTAGGCTTATGGTTGTGGAGTAACACCCGGTCACAAGAGCGCCCCAATTGACTTGTGATCATAAGCTACCTTCCCTCGTCTTGAGGCTTCTTGTGCTGCTGAATTAGCTATTTCCACAGCGGTCTTCAGTCATTCATGGTGATTCCGCACCCAATCATCCAGGTTCTCTGCATCATTATCATCATCACGATCCTTCCCTCCGAGAAGATCCATGGGTAATCTTGCATCCCCCCCCCCCAAACAGCAAGTAGAATAGCCCGTGGAGGAGTGGACACGGCTATTGTATGCCATAACCAGTTCTGAAAGGTGTTCTTTCCAATCCCTTTTCCGTTCAGGAGGTAATGTCCTCACCATGTCATGTATAGTCCTGTTGAACCTTCACGCTGGAAGTTGCTCTGGGGGGTGATAGGGACTGGTCCGGCTTTTGGCTATGCTGTAGACCTTGCAGTTCCTTAATAATGCCTGCTTCAAAACATCACCCCTGATAAGAATGCAAACGGGCTGGGCATCCATAGACAAACCAGTGTTTCAGGAGAGCTTTGGCCATTGTGTCTGCGGTTTGATCCTTGGTTGGAACAGCAACAGTGAATCTAGTGAACATGTCGGTGAGGACAAGCACATTTTTATGCCCTCCCGAGGACCTCTAGTAAGGTGTAGTCCATTGCCAAGACTTCCAACAGGGCGGTAACAATACTGCATGTCATGGGCGCATGGATTCTGGGGAAAACTTTTTTTTTAAAATATTTGTATTGAACATTGTTCATATTCATGTACAGATTCTTGAAGAAAGTTCATTATAAAACAAACATGGCAAATATACATTCCATCCAAAAATACATAGAGATATCCAAAGTGCCAAAGGGAACAGTATGTAAACATTTCTATACAGTATATCAGGAAGTACATAGAGGTTGAATGTCACATGACAAATATACGGTAATGTATTATGAAAATAAGGGTACAAACAATAATAAATTAAATACATGACATACACTAATTGAAAATAATAAAACATAGTCCATCATACAAGGGGGAATTAATAAGGATATCAGTCTTCTAATTCAGTGGGAAAATGTTTTAACACCTCATAAATCTTTAGAGCTTTTGTATTGGTCATTAGTTTTAAAGATTTCAAGTATAATCTAAATTCATTTAAAAAAACAACAAATTTGGGGGATGACTTAAAGTATCTATTTTATGAATAAAGAATTTGGCTAAGCAGATGATTACATTACAACAGAGTTCATCGTTTTTGTTTTGCAAAATCATACTAAATGTTATATTGTCTCTAGAAATCGAAGTTGGAAAGGACAAAATCCTTTGCTTTATCCATTTGTGAACGTCAAGCCAGAACACAAGTACCACACCACATGAGAAAAATACATGGTCCGTAGTTTCTATGTCATTTTCACAAAATGAACATATATTATCGTCAAATCCAAACCGTGATCTAAGTAGTTCTTTGGAGGGATATATGTTATTCATGTAGCCGGGTGGTAAATCTGTTAAATATGTTAAATGATTTTCCACTTAAATTTAGTATAGTTTAACTGTTAATATATGTAATTGTTACACTGTCAAGCCATGTAAAATGTCATTTGATGTATTTAAATTGTGAGGCAGATTGTGAGTGTATTTTTATAGTTTTGGCTGTCATTGCATGTTTTGACCAGTAAGTGGCAGTGGCGGACTTTTATTGTAACTCCGTGCAAGTTATCCAAGTGCATCTTGGGTATTCTTTCTTTTTTTTCTTGTGTGGAGCGCCTGAAGATTGCGGTGTGACGAGGCTCTGACTCCGTAACGCTACTGGAGTTGATGTTCGGTGATTTTGGGCGCGAGCCGTCGACCGCTGTTCGCCATTGCAGGCATGACAAGGTAACTGACAGAGTGAGAAGTTGCGCGATCTTCAGGAAGTTCCACATGTCTTTGTTAAACCCTGTTTAACGTACATAGTCCACTGCCGTATTTTGCACCGTATTTTGTATTTATTATTTCCCTTTTTAAAATCTTTTCTGTTAAACTTGCCACATCTGTGAACATTTATGAGCTGTTTGCTCGAAAGACACAGGAATGTATGCACTCAGTAAAACGATCTGCATTCGAAGGTTCAAACAATAAAATTAAAGCTACAAGAACCCCGGAAGTAATTGTGTCCTGTGTGGTATCTAATTCCACGGGCTACATAATTTTGGTACCAGGAGTGGGGTGTAGCTAAAACTTTTTTTTTTTAAATTGGCAACAGAGTGGCTTATTTTTACTTAAAAAAAATTACGGCAGTGGTGAAGATTGCTGGTGACGTCCGTTGGTGTTGAGTCTGAAGCCATCCTGCTGTGAAGGTGGTGACCAGCGAGAGACGACGTGAGGACATCTAAGAGGTTCTGGTGCTTCCTGTTTCACACGACTCAGCCGTACCAGCGCAGAGGACTCCAGCGCTAACTTCAGCTACAAAGACCAAGATCCAGCAAGGCTCCAAGTTAAAGACTGTCCTTGTAGTATCCTTGAACCAGGTTTTGAACTAAATATCCTCATTTATACTGGACTGAGTAAAGATTAATATATCATTATGTCTAGTGATTCTGGTGATGAAGGGAGTTCACGTAATGATAATGGCCACACCTCAGGTGGCATAATGGGTATAGGTGAAGGTGCTACAAAAGAAATGCAGACCACCATGCAAGAGCTTGCCAGACTGCGAGATGAGCTCACCAGGTTAAATGGTGAAGCAAGGGCTCAGAGAGCAAGTGATAACAGTGCACCCACACGTTCATACATCTACGTTCCAAGAGAACGCCAGATCCAAGCATTTAGTGGGGAGTGTGGTACAGACAGGAGATCTGTCGAAGAGTTTATTGAAGAGGTTGAAAGGGTTTTAAGATACAGAGAGCAAACAACAGAGGAACAATGTGACTATATACTATCTCTATTGCATGGCCCTGCATTGGAAGAGGTGCGACTATGCATGAGGGGTCAGTCAGTGGGGCCCAGTGATTTATACTCTTACCTGAGCAATGCATTTGGGGAAAAGCGCAGTTCCACACAGCTTTTGCAGACCTTTTACAACCGTAACCAAACTGATGGAGAAGACCTCCGTGACTACTCCCATGCACTATCCCAGATTTTGAGCTCTGTAGTGAAACAGTCCACAGATGTAATACCTAATGAGAAAACTGTACTCAGAGACCGGTTTATTGAGGGTTTAAGAGAAGCAGCACTCAGGCGTGAACTCAGGAAAATGGTTAGGGACAAACCAGAGAGCAGTCTTCTAGATGTGAGGAACGAGGCCCTCCTGTGGGAGATGGAGGACAGCAGGTCTCATCGTCCCAGGGTCATAAAGAGCAACCAAGTTACATCAGAGGTTCCGGAAACCCAGTGCTCTATTATTAAAACAAACAATGACCAAGGTATTGCATTAAATGATGTTCGGAGCGCAGTAGCCCATCAAGAAAAACAGCTAGCAGAGTTAGGCAAAACACTCGCTGATCTAGCCTTTGCTGTAGGTGAACTGAGTAAGCGCAGCACTCAACAGACATTCCTAGAGCCCAAGCCACGACCTAGACCCCAGCCAAAGTTCACACCAGATGGTCAGCCTATCTGTTTCAAGTGTAGAGGCATAGGTCACATTGCAAGAAAATGCTCACAGGCCAGAGGGGGTCAAGGGGACGCAACACCTAGTTCTTATGTAGTGCAGGAAAACTCGCACCCTCAGTTGTCATGAGCCACACAACTCGAGGGGAGGAAGCTGGCTCACCAAAAGAGACTCCAGACAGAAGCAGGATCTTAGAGCGTGCAGTCGGAGAATGTAAAACTGTTGAGGTGAAACTACGAGGTGTTACAGTGTCCTGCTTACTTGACACTGGTAGCCAGGTCAGTACAATTTCTGAGAGTTTTTTCAGGGAACACCTGTCAGTGAAAGGTGAAGACATTCACCCGGCATTTGAGTGGTTAAAGATCACTGCAGCTAATGGATTAGACATACCCTATATGGGCTATGTGGAGCTTGATGTAGAAGCCATGGGTCTGACTATCCCAGAGCGAGGTTTTCTGATAGTTAAAGATTCTGAACACTCTTCCTCTGTTCCAGGTCTAATAGGGATGAACATTGTCAAAAAATGCAGAGAGCTAGTACACACTGAGTTTGACACCACACTGCAGGAGAGGTTTGACTCAAACTGGAGAGAGGCTTTTAATCATCTTCATGCAGTACATGCAACAGACAGACTCTCTTTCGCTAGGGTAGCTGGTAAGGATGTAGTCCATGTACCTGCTTCATCTGCTGCTACAGTTATGGCCAGGGGACTCAGGACCGTGAGTGAGGATGGTTCTTTTTTGTTGCTGGAGTCTGTGGGTGTCCCCGTTCCTGGAGGTTTGGTTGTTGTGCCTACTTTGGTTTCATCGGGCAATCACATTTTTCCAGTCCGAGTCATGAACATGTCTGATGAAGATATCTGGCTAGGGCCACGGACAAGGCTAGGGGTTTTGACTCAGGTAGACTGTGTGAAAAGTGATGAGCTTTGTGAGGTACAGTTCCAGAGAATCTCCGCGGACACTGAACAAGTGAGTATCAGTGAACACCCCGAAACACCGACAGATGTGCAGGAAATTCTCGGCAAGCTCAATTTTTGTGGTAGCCCAGAACAGCAAGCACAGCTGACTTTGTTACTGGAGAAGTACTCTTTTGTGTTTGCAACAGAAGATGAAGATCTAGGCCACACTGACAAAGTACAACATGAGATCCATCTGACAGATGACATACCTGTAACACAGCCATACAGACGAATCCCACCCACACAGTACAGTGAAGTCAGGGAACATATTGGCAAGCTGCTTAAAAAAGGGGTCATTCAAGAAAGCTCTAGTGCTTATGCTTCGCCCATAGTACTAGTGAGAAAGGCAGATGGTAGTCTGAGGCTATGTGTTGATTACAGGAAACTCAACTCAAAGACAAGACGTGATGCATTCCCGCTCCCGAGAATTGATGAGAGTTTTGATGCGCTGAGAGGGGCAAAGTTCTTTTCGACCATAGATCTGGCGAGCGGATACCACCAGGTAGCTATGCATGAGAGAGATCGGACTAAGACTGCATTTACTACACCGTTTGGTCTGTATGAGTACGTGAGAATGCCTTTTGGTGTTTGTAACGGTCCAGCTACATTTCAGAGACTTATGCAAGTTACTATGAATGATCTCATTTTTCAGATACTCCTGGTCTACCTAGATGACATCTTGGTTTTTTCAGAGACATTTGAGCAGCATTTGGAGAGACTTGAGACTGTGTTTAAGAGACTGACAGAGACGGGCCTTAAGGTGAAGTTGCAGAAGTGTGCTTTTCTACAACAGTCAGTAAAGTTTTTGGGTCATCAGGTGTCAGCAGAAGGTATAGGAACTGACCCCTCCAAGGTCTCTGCTGTTAAGAACTGGAAGGTCCCAACCACTGCCAAAGAGCTGCAGTCGTTCTTGGGTTTCTGTAGTTACTACAGGAGATTCATTCGAGGCTTCTCACAGATTGCCGGGCCACTGCATGACCTAGTCAACAAATGTTCAGGTGTGAAAAAAACAGGGAAAGTAGGTCACCAGTTTTGTAATATGTGGACACCAGAGTGTGACTCTTCCTTTGAGCAGTTAAAGGAAAAACTTACCTCTGCTCCCATTTTGGGTTTTGCCGATTTCACACAACCATTTGTAGTTGAGACAGATGCTAGTCAGCATGGATTAGGCGCTGTATTGTGTCAGCAGCAAGGTGACACCAGACGTGTCCTAGCATATGCTAGCCGCAGACTACGCCAGGCTGAGAAGAATGACCGAAATTATAGTAGCATGAAGTTGGAGTTGCTTGCCTTAAAATGGGCAGTTGCTGAAAAATTCAGGGGTTACTTGCTTGGTTCAAAGTTTGTTGTCCTGACTGATAACATTCCCCTCTGCCACCTCAAGACAGCCAAGTTAGGTGCTATAGAGCAGAGGTGGGTAGCGCAACTGTCTGTTTTTGATTTTGAGGTTAAGTACCGTCCTGGTTGCAGTAATGCCGCCGCAGATGCTCTCTCTAGGCAGGAGTTTGCAGGGGAGCCTGAAACAGACCCTGACTCGGATTTTGACGACTGTATCACTGTGTGTAACCTGATTGAGCGAGGAACAGTTCTGGATCCTGGTCTTGTCTCTAGAGGTCTGGAGTGTTACAAAGTGAGACAGATCCGTGCTGGGGAGTCGAGGTCTGGTGAGACAGGTACTAAACAGGGCAACACCCCCACACTGCCAGGTTATACCAGAGAGGAGCTGGTAGGTTTTCAGGCCGGTGACCCCACCCTAAAAGAGTTTAGGGCATTTTGGGATCGGGGGAGGAGGCCATGTCCCAGAGAGAGAGCAGCCCTGTCTAGTCAAGTGAAAAGATTGTTGAAACAATGGAGATGCATACAACAACGAGAAGGGTTGTTGTACAGGGTTATCACAGACCCACGTCATGGAGAAGTGTGGCAGTTACTTGTGCCTAGTTGTTTGAGGGACCAAGTTCTAGAAAATGTACATAACAACATGGGACATCAGGGCATAGAGCGCACTGTAAACTTGCTAAGAGGGAGGTGTTTTTGGGTAGGGCTATGCGAGGATGTTGAAAGCTGGGTTAAAAACTGCGAGCGGTGCATTTTGACCAAGATGCCTCAGCCAAAAATCCATGCTCCAGTTCAGGCATTCCTGGCCTCCCGACCTCTAGAAGTGGTGGCTGTTGATTTTACAGTGTTGGAGGCAGCTTCAGATGGCCGTGAAAATGTCCTTGTTGTGACCGATGTGTTTACAAAGTTCACACAAGCGTATGCTACCAAAGACCAGAAGGCTGACACTACAGCTAAAGTTTTGCTCAGGGAGTGGTTCATGAAATATGGGGTCCCAGAGAGACTGCACTCAGACCAAGGTCGAAATTTCGAGAGTGAAATTATAGCAGAGCTGTGCAAACTCTATGGGGTTAAAAAGACACGGACAACTCCCTACAGGCCACAGGGAAACGGTCAGTGTGAAAGATACAATCGCACACTCCATGACTTGTTAAGGACACTCCCACCAGAGAAAAAAAAGCGTTGGCCAGAGCATCTGTCTGAAGTAGTATATGCCTATAATGTCACTCCTCATTCCACCACAGGGTACTCGCCTTATTATTTGCTTTTCGGGGTACAGCCACATCTCCCAGTAGATGCTTTATTAGGGCGTGAGTGTGTGTCAGACAGGAAACAGGATTGGTTGTCTGTTCATCAGGAGAGACTCCGACAGGCACATGAGAGAGCCAGAGAGTACTCAGAGCAGAAGGCAGCTGAGAGGATCTCACTGCAAAATGAGAAGGTGTTTTGTCCTCCTGTGGACATTGGTCAGTTGGTTTTCCTACGTCACAGACCCCCAGGTAGACATAAGATTCAGGACACATGGACCTCAACAGTCTACAAGGTAGTTGACATCCAGGGTACCACACACACTGTTGAACCTTTTGAGGGAGGTCCCATTAAAAGAGTTCATAGGTCAGAGTTGCGACCTTGTGCGAAACCAGTTCCCAAACCAAGAACTAGAACTAGGTTACAGACCACTACACAGCCTGTAGCTGAGGATGAGCCTGAGTCACCTGAGGCTGATTTTGTTATTGTTGAGGAAGTCATCCCTCGCCGGCTTGTGCAAGTACCTAACCTGCCTCTTGCAGCAGAAAGTGTTAGTTTACCTGTGACAGCACCCACAGATGAGAGTGACGGTGAAGGACCTGAGGAAGGTTATTCAGATATGAGAAATTGTGGCACAGAAACAGAATGTGTTAATGATGTGCATCCAAACGTTAGCGACAGTGACTTGCCCATTATTGAAAACAGGGACAGGCCCGCACTAACAGAGGATGCTGGTGGAGCAGGACGTAGAACCTATGCACCTAAACCTGCCATTAGGAAAAGCAAGCGGGAAATGGCTGGATCTCATTCAAACCCATTTCATCTGCCAAAGTCAGCCTGTAATGCAGTCTCAGTCAGCACAGACATGGTCTCTACGGTTTTGACAAGCCTGGGTGCTGCTCTCTTTGAAAAGGCCTTGCAGGGAGTATTTGAGTCAGTTCATGTTTCGTAGTCACCGAGGACGTTGACTATATTTGTAGGGGAGTATGTAGCCGGGTGGTAAATCTGTTAAATATGTTAAATGATTTTCCACTTAAATTTAGTATAGTTTAACTGTTAATATATGTAATTGTTACACTGTCAAGCCATGTAAAATGTCATTTGATGTATTTAAATTGTGAGGCAGATTGTGAGTGTATTTTTATAGTTTTGGTTGTCATTGCATGTTTTGACCAGTAAGTGGCAGTGGCGGACTTTTATTGTAACTCCGTGCAAGTTATCCAAGTGCATCTTGGGTATTCTTTCTTTTTTTCTTGTGTGGAGCGCCTGAAGATTGCGGTGTGACGAGGCTCTGACTCCGTAACGCTACTGGAGTTGATGTTCGGTGATTTTGGGCGCGAGCCGTCGACCGCTGTTCGCCATTGCAGGCATGACAAGGTAACTGACAGAGTGAGAAGTTGCGCGATCTTCAGGAAGTTCCACATGTCTTTGTTAAACCCTGTTTAACGTACATAGTCCACTGCCGTATTTTGCACCGTATTTTGTATTTATTATTTCCCTTTTTAAAATCTTTTCTGTTAAACTTGCCACATCTGTGAACATTTATGAGCTGTTTGCTCGAAAGACACAGGAATGTATGCACTCAGTAAAACGATCTGCATTCGAAGGTTCAAACAATAAAATTAAAGCTACAAGAACCCCGGAAGTAATTGTGTCCTGTGTGGTATCTAATTCCACGGGCTACATTCATAATTTTGAAGTGTGTTTCCTTCGCTTTGGGGGGATAGGAAATGTTAGATACATTGTTCTCAATTTAATAATTGAATTTTTATCAAATTTGTGTAAAATGTCCTCTTTGTTTTGTCTTTCAGGGAATAAGTTTTCAGTGAGACAGTTTCTAATAAAATGATTATCACATTTTTTGTCCAAGATTAAAAACCCTTGAATTGACAGTGGGGCCAATCGTGGCTGTATAGGTTGGTGAGTCATTATATTTGTTATCGGAAATACAAATTCTTTGGGGAGTGCTTTATGTAATTTAGTAAAGTCTGATTTGGAAGGCTTGAAAGTATGTTTTGTCTGGAATTGTTCATAATTTAATAAATTACCACTAGGATCCATTAGATCAACTATTGACCATATATTTTCCTCATACCAATCTTTAAAGAATAAAGACTTGTTCCGATATAATATATATATATTATTCCAAAGTACAGTGGTGTGGGGTGAAAAGTTATGTACATATAACATTCTCCAATACAACAGTATCTGTTTATGGAACTCTGATAATGAAACAGGAAGTTTATCAATATTATAGTCAGATCTGAGTAGAAATTTCAATCCTCCAATTTTATTGAATAAGTGATTTGGAATACAGTACCAGAAGGAGTTACTATGTTGGATCCAAGATTTTAGCCAATTTATTTTTAAAGTTCCATTAAGGCAATCAAAATCAATAACGTTTAGTCCTCCATCCTTTCCTTCTTTAACCATATGGCTTTTCTTTATATAGTGTGGTCTGTTTCGCCAAATGAAATTTAAATTAATCTGATTGATTGATTTGATTATTTTTTTTGGAATGGCGTGAGGATAGGCTGGGTAAATACACCTTGATAAGCATTCCATCTTAGTTAAATAAATTCTGCCAAGAATCGATAGGTCTCTTTGGAGCCAGATGTTTAGCTTTGATTTACATTCCTTTAACTTATTTTCTACATTCAAAGATTGGCTTCGTTTTTGGTCTTTTGAAAGGAAAATTCCCAGGTATTTAATTTCTGATTTAATAGGAATATTACAGATTTCTTTTAGTGGGGTGTCATGTACAGCCAATAGTTCACATTTTTTTAAATTTAGTGTTAATCCTGAAGCTTTAGAGAATTTTTCAACTTTTTCAATAGTTGTTGGAATTTGGTGTCTATCTTTTAAGAAAATTGTCGTGTCATCTGCTAGTTGGCTGATGATAATATCTGTACCTAATACATTTAGTTGTTTAATGTCATCACAATTTTTGAGGTAAATTGCTAACATTTCTGTAACTAGTATGAATAAATATGGAGAAACCGGACAACCCTGAGGAATCCCTACATTAACCTTAAAACTGGGGGTAGTGCCAGCAGGTAGTATGACACAACTGGTAATATTCTGATACAGTCCACTGACAAAATTCCTAAAATTGACTCCAAATCCCAAATGTTCAAGTACCAAGATGATAAATGGATGCTCCACAGAGTCAAACGCTTTATAAAAATCTAAAAACAGGAGAAACCCATCATCTTCAATTTGGTTTCTGTATTCAATAATGTCCATTACCAGCCTTATATTGTTGTGGATTGATCTTCCTTTTAGAAAACCTGATTGTGTTTCTGCAATAAGATTCGAAATCCCTGTTTGAAGACGAGTAGTGAAAATGTAGGTTAGGAGTTTATAGTCTGAGTTTCTAAGAGTGACGGGCCTTCTATTATCTATAATTCTGGGGTCTTTTCCAGGTTTTGGAATTGAAATGATAATCCCTTGTTTCATTGTAGGTGGAAGTGTGCAAGTTTCAAATATTTCCATGAAAACTTGATGTAGTAGTTCTCTAATATCTTCCCAGAAATGTCTGTAGAAGTCATCTGTGAGGCCGTCTGACCCAGGGGCTTTATTTAAAGACAAGCGACTAATAACTGCATCAAGTTCTGCAATTGTTATTTGATGATCGCAAGTTTGTTTGAAACCATCTTCAATTTTGGGAATATAACTTGCTATATCCTTTAAGAATGCATGACAATCCTCATTAGAAAATTTAGAGCTGTAAAGCTGGCTATAGAATTTAAGGATTTCCGAGGAGATTAATTTTTCATCTGTGGTTTCTATATCAATTACCAAGGATTTAATGTTATTTTTTTCCTGCCTTTTTTCAAGATTACAGAAATATGCTGAGTTTTTTTCACCCTCCTCTATCCATTTAGCTCTAGACCTAATAAAGGCTCCTTTTGCTTTCTGAGTGTAGATTTCATCCAAATTAGGTTGAAGGTTTAATATTTTCTGTTTATCGTCTTCAGTGGGATTAGGTTTATTGCAGTAAACGTTAAACTGTTTAATTATATCTAGTTCTTTTCTTTCAAGATCTTTTTTAATTTTTTTACTGAATGAGATGGTGAGTTGGCGTATTTTATATTTTAGGAACTCCCATTTCTTGACAGGCGCTGTTAGTTCAGCGTTTATGATCTCTTGAATCAATAGTTTAATTCTTCTACAGTAATCAGAATTTTTATTTAGACTGGAGTTAAATTTCCAATATTTGTGAGAATAAGTACTCCTGTTTTTAGGTTTAACATGTAGAGAAATAATGCTGTGATCAGTAAGTGGAGCAGCCGAGATATCAGAGTTGATATCATAGCACAGCAAGTGGCTTGCAATTAACCAATAGTCAATTCTAGATTTTAAATTTGAATTTGAGCTGAACCATGAGTATCTAAAGATTCCTGGATTTAAATATCGCCATGCATCAATCAGATTTTGTTCATTGCAAAAGTTAGAAAATATTGAATTAGGGTGACTTGCAGAATATCTAAGAGGATATTTATCAAAGAAATCATCCTGGACTAAATTCAGATCCCCTCCAACTATAATATCAGTTGAGTATGTTAATTTTAAGTTGTCTAATAGTCTTGTTTTCTGTGCTATTGTTGTAGCCATAAACAATCAGGATGAATTTCAATTCATCTATGTTTAGGGTAAGAATCAACCAGTGGCCATGTTCATCTGCCTTGTGGGATATAACCTGACCTCTGAAGTTTTTTAGGAGGATGGCAACCCCTGCTGATCTTGAAGTGCCATGGCTGAAGAAAGCATCATATCCCCATTGTTTAGACCAAAACAAAGTATCCTCAATCTTGGAGTGAGTTTCTTGTAGAAAAACATTTGCATTTTTCCCTTTACAGAATAAGTAGAAGCTTTTCCTTTTTGTCATGTCTCTTAGACCCCTTGCATTAACAGAAATGAGAGATATCATTTTTTAGACTAAACATAGAACACAAAAAACACAGATAATTAACTGAACTGTTAAAGAACAAGAAAAATGGTTTATCTGCTAGTCGTTACTGAACTTTGTGTAACAAAACCCTAAGCATTTTTTCTATTTATAACTCACTTGTTTTAGGAATCAACATTCCAGCTTATCTAGGTCTATGGTGTGACTCTGTCCGCTAATGAACGCATATGGGCCACGGAAAAAGGTCTTCAGACCTGCCCTCCTTGCTTGCTCAACTTTCGGCCAAACAGCTTGCCGTGCCTCCCTGTCTTCTTTGGTGAGATCTTCTGCGAAGCGGACGTTGAGATTCTTGCAGACTGGGTGAAGTTTGGTGGTTCGCCAGAGTTCATCCTGTAGAGCTGTCCATTGAACTGCATGATGCTCTGACGAGGGCGGCTGTTGTTGTTCGGCCCCAGACGGTGCACAGAGTCCAGGATGAAATCCATCTTCTCCTTCCAGTGTGAAACAATCTCTCCGATGATTTCGGCGACGAGCTGTCGCGTATTCTCCTCCTTTTCTTCTTTCAGGCCGTTAAGTCTTAAGTTCCATCTTCTCTTGTAGCGCTCCAGTTCTGCAGGTCTCATTTCCACCTCTGTAGCTCTCTTGTCCAGCTCCGCGTTCTTCACACGGAGTTGTTTTATTTCTTCATCCAACTCTGTTTTCAACCTTGCACTTTTTGATTTCGGCCGAGTTAAACTCGACCGCTTTTGCGATGTTAGCAATGGTCAGTGTGTTTTGTTTCAACTCCGTCTTGAAATCCTCCATCATGTTGCGGAGAGTACCGATGGCAGCTAAGACAGCAGCATTCGAGGTATCCTCGGCATGGGCTCCAGCAGTTGTGGCCTCGTCTCCTTTTTGTTTTTTCTGAGGACCTGGCGGCTTAGCAGGAGATGGAAGGGTGTTTTTTGTGCCTTTGGCGTTTGTCTCCATGTTCTCTGGATCGCAGTAGTCGTGCATTTGGAGAGCCTTTAGCTTCGCGTTAGCTTTAGCCATTTTTAGTTTAGAGTGTGTTTAGAAATTGACCGAAATGACCTACTCAGTTCTAAAAGCGACTCCGATAGATTCCAACGCAAACAGAGAAAGTTTCCTGTGAGTTTTTTGTCCAAGTTTGTCAGTTTCAGGGTTTGTTACATGAGCTGTTTATTCCGCGTCCGCTCCCTCCGCCATCTTGCCGCTCCACCGATTCTGGGGAAAACATCCTTAGCCAGTGCACATCTCGTACACTGCTGTATCCATGTATGGACGTCCAGAAGTAACCCCGTCTCCAAGGGTACTCCGCTCCTCAAAGTGCCCTCTATGCTCACTCTCATACTTTACGTTGCAGGGATTCGGGGACGACTAGCTGCCACATCCTCCCCGTCTCAACACCCCATGGCGTATCTTGAGTCGTTCAAACTGTCTGGCCAGTCGTTTCAGTTTTGACTCCATGGCACGCTGTTCCGCAGGACTCGGCTTGTTACCTCTTTTCACAGCACTGTAGATGGGCCCGATATTGGGATCCCTCTTTTGCTGCTCTTCAATCTCACCCCAGCCATTTCCACCGATTCCCTTTCTGATCGATGCTTGCTCTGCAACTCGTACAGCCGGTTCACTTTTGCCTTTCTTCTCACCCGGCCACAAGCATGCGCGCACTTCCTCTGTCCTTATCCGTATTAAGTATTTCCCTGTCTTCTTCAGTCTTGACAGGGTGTCTGCGTTCAGCCGTTCTGGTTAGTAGCTGACCTCAAAGTTGTACTCTGCCAGCTCAACTGCTCCAAGGTTGGCTGTTGGTAGGTAACGTAGCGGGTTTTGATCAGTGATGACTAAACTGATAGAACATCAGGTACGACCCGCCAAAGCGCCAGAGAAATTGGGAGCAGGAACCGGCCAGCCAATCGGAGACAGGGGAGGGTGAGTGAAGCCGAAAAATCCGGGTCGTTCAGGAACACGGGCGCAGGTGGATTAAAGCACCAATCAGGGAATGGGAGAGCCATGATCACAGACCATGACTCAGGACCTTTAGCATTCCAGCCGGACTTTATTCAGACGATGCACTCCAATAACGACTGATGGGTCCATGGTGCGGTATCAGACCATTTATTGCAGCATTTTACTAGTCACACCGTAGACACACCATAGAACCACCGTAAGAGCTGAAAGCATATACATAAAACAATCATTCAATTACATGTGCAACCACGTTTCCCCCATAGCTAGCCACCAGTACGGTGTGCATAGCACTAGCTAGCATTAGCTTATCATTAGCGATCTCCAAATCACAAAGAACACATTGTAAATAAAAACATAACGAAATTCGAATCAAACAGTCAATCGGCACTCATACCTGTTCGCCTTCCAGCTAGGTGCTAAATGAATGATGATGATCAATGAATTATAAGTTGTGAATTCGTTCTGTGCATAGCGAACATGACCATCGTGTTCAACTTTCAGTTTTGTTCTGCCGTTTTCTCGCAGCAGCGCACAGCATCATGGGAGACCAGAGTTTTTCAAATAAAGGTCACATAACAAAAGGAAGTGTAATTCGCTGTTAATATCAATCAGGACTGTACTTTAGGCACCAAATACAAATCAATAATGAGCACCATACAAATCAATAATAATAAAAAATATTATGACAAAAGTATATGGGTCATTTACACTCCCATCAAATCATTAATGTTTTGAATATAGAAAATCAAGCATAAGCAAAAACAAATGATTTCTCAACTCAAAATGACCATAAACCATAAGTATCGTGGGAAAGGAGTGTCAAGTATTTTAAAACAAAATAAAAAAACACATCAAGAGATGCAAGGCATGTGTTAGTTAGTAACTAACTAGTCACTATCTAGTAACAAGACCAGTTTTTGAACTGGCCGTTCAAGCACTGTCTGCTTGGTGAGCTGTTCACCTTTTTTGTCTAGGTTTCTATCCCCTAGACAGATCTTCACCCTCCTAACCAGTCCATCTCTATCTACTACAGTCTCTAAAACTCTACCCAACCTCCATTAATTTCTAGGCAGATCATCTTCTTTCATCATCACTATATCCCCTTCCTGTAGGTTTCCTTTTGGGGTGTGCCAGCAATGCCTGATGGCGATGTTGGATAGATACTCCTTACGCCAACGGCTCCAGAACTGTTCCGCTAAATATTGTACATACCGCCACCTCTTTCTCGCGTACAGGTCCTCCCTGACGAACTTGCCGGGGGGAGGGAGAGCTGGGGTAGACTTCATGGTAAGAAGTTGGTTGGGATTGAGCGGTTCGAGACTGTTGGGGTCATTGAGGTTTTCAACGGTGAGAGGGCGACTGTTGACTATTGTCATCGCTTCATAGAAGAATGCTCGGAGAGAAGCATCATCCAGATTCCCAGAAGAGAGAGAGAGGGTCGAGTTGAGGATACTCCTGACCGTCCTAATTTGACGCTCCCACACTCCGCCGACGTGGCTTGAACCTGGAGCATTCATCATGAAGTCGCACTGATTCTCAGAGAGAAATATTGCCAGCTTGTCACCATCGACTTCTTCGAGAGCTTTCTTCAGTTCGTTTTTAGCTCCGAGGAAGTTGCTTCCTTGGTCAGATTTGATCTGGCGCACTGCACCACGTATGGCGATGAAGCAGCACAGTCCATTTATGAAGGAATCCGTTGACATGTCCTCCAGCATTTCAATATGAATGGCTCTGGAGGAGAAGCAGGTGAAGAGAAGGCCATATCGTTTGCGCACACTCCGTCCTTGTTTGGTGTAAAAGGGTCCAAAGCAGTCCATTCCACAGTATGTGAAGGGGGGAGATGGATCCACACGCTCTGGAGGGAGATCTGCCATCCTTTGCTCTTCTGTGTGTCTCCTGAGCCTTCTGCACATCACACATTGGCGAAGATGAGATGCCACGGCCCGACCAAATCCTGATATCCAGTAGCCCTTTGATCTGATCTCGTTGCTGGTCATTCCTTTACCTTGATGTTTAGTTTTCTCATGGCAATGGGCGACTATCATCTTCGTGATGTGATGTTCTTTCGGGATGATTGCAGGATGTTTGACTGCGTGGGGGAGATTCGAGTCACAGAGTCTTCCTCCAACCTTGATCACGCCATCGTCATCCAGAAAGGCATTGAGGCGATGCAGCTTGTTGTGGAGTGGCAGCTGAGAGCCTTTTTTCAGAAGCTTCAATTCCTCTGGATATGATTGTCTCTGTACATCCTTGATTATGAGGCGCTCCGCGTCTTCTCGTTCCATCACTGTGGAGAGTCCATTGGATTTATCATTGCCGATTCGTCGAAGGATACGCGCCACTGCTCGAACAGCTCGAGACCAGGATGAGAACCCTGACAGCCGATCTGCCAGGGAGTCTTGTTCTGTAGTTTCTGTGCTCAGTGTCTGAGCTCCTTTCACTTCCGGGTCTCCTAATGGCAGTTCTGGGATCACCTCTTCCGAGAGGCCAATTTCCTTTTCCCATTAAAACACAGGTCCTGTGAACCAGTCCGATGATATCAGTTCATCGACAGTTAGGCCTCTGGAGGCGTGATCCGCCGGATTCTGGTGAGTGGGGACGTATCTCCATTGCTGGGGAGTTGTGCTGAGGTGTATCTTCTGGATGCGGTTGGCCACAAACGTGTGAAATCGTCGAGCCTCTGTTATGCTCGCGCACCAGAACCTGACCCGTGTGGCGAAACCCAAGACAGACAGACACGAGATGACTTCAAAATCTACAAAGGGAGGTTTTATTGTGGGAGGGAAATGTATGGTGAAAAAAAGGCGTTCTGTTAGTGGGATGTGTGAATAAACTATGTGTGGTGTCCCGTGGTTTGCGTGTATAACTATGTGTGAGTGTTTTTAGCCAATGTGTGGTGCGGTATGTAAATGACCAGGAGGTGTTGAAAAAATGTGCGTGCACCTGGCGAGAAAGTCCAGTCCGTGATCCAAGAGGGGTTGTCCGAGAAAGTCCAGGTCCGAAAGGAGGGGTCCAGATAGAGGGACAAGGGGGGAGATCGCAGGAGAGGTCCGGGGAGAAACGTGAAGGTCGCTGGGGACGAGGGAGACGCGGGGAGCCGTGGAAATCGCGGAGGGAGAGTCTTGGGAGGAAACAGAGACACGAAGATAAGACACTGGGGAATAAACAGAATGCAAGGACCGCTGGAGGGCTTGTCAGAACTTTACCGCAGGGTTCAGTACGTCGAAGCACTGAGAGACGTTCTGGGAGGCTTCTTGTAGAAGGCTGCCTGATTGCAACAGGTGTGCCTGATGGATGATGGCAAACACCTGGTGCAGTGCAGCGCTCGTCTCCTCAGAGCGCGAGCCGAGCGCTCGGATGTTTCCGGCACGTCCGAGCTGGGGGAGTGGCTTGAACGTGCCGGGGAGGCAGCTCGGGGCGGTGTAACCACAACAGCCTCGTTGTTAATGTATCCTAGAACGACTTTAGAATCGGTCCAGAAGTACTCCTCGGCATCAGCGTATCCAAGTTCTTCTATCAGCACATTGCTGGTTTACACTGAGACGACTGCAGCTGTTAGCTCTAGTCTTGGGATTGTGGTGACCTTCGTGGGAGCAACTCGTGATTTTGTCAAGACTAGGGCGCAGTGAATGTCTCCTTCTTCATTTCTGAGTCTCAGATATAAACACTGTCCGTAGCCAGTCGAGCTTGCATCGGAGAAGTGGTGTAACTCCTGTCTGTTGACCCTCCCAAAGTTTGCAGGTGCACAGCTCTGGGGAATGTCTATCTTCTCCATGTTGGTAAGGTCATTTTTCCATCTCTCCCACCATGGGCGAAGTTCATCAGTCAGAGGATCATCCCAACCCGTTCCATGTCTGCACATTTCCTGCAGTACTCCCTTTCCGATGAGCAAGAATGGGGCGACAAACCCTAGGGGGTCATACAAGGAGGCAACCGTAGACAGTATACCTCGGCGTGTTGCAGGTTGATCCTTGAGATTGACGTTGAACTTCAAGCAGTCTGACTCGATGTGCCATTGGATCCCCAACGCTCTTTCTGAAGGTAGGTCATCCAAGGTAAGGTTAAGATCTTTGATTTCTAATGCACGTTCAGATAAGGGTATGCTTTCTATTACAGCTCTGTCGTTGGACACAAATTTGTGGAGTCTAAGGCCACCCAGGGCACAAAGTTCTCTGGCTTCTCGAGCGAGCTGAATAGCCTTCTCTGTACTGTCCATACTTGCGACACCGTCATCGACATAAAAGTCTCTCAGAATGAACTGTGAATCTAGGGGGTATAGGTCTCTGTTCTCAGTGGCCAGGTACTTCAAGCCGTAGTTTGCGCAACCAGGCAATGAGGCAGCACCGAAGATATGAACCCTCATTCGGTACTCTTGAGGTTGCGTGCTGAGATCTCCTTTCTTCCACCACAGGAAGCGCAGGTAATCCTGATCCGTCTCGCTCACGTGGAATTGGTGAAACATCTTTTCTATGTCGCACATCAACGCAGTAGAATGCAGTCGGAAGCGAAGGAGAACACCATTGAGATTGTTCATCAACTCAGGTCCGGTGAGCAGATGATCGTTTAGACTGGTTCCCTTGTATTTGGCAGAGCAGTCGAATACCACACGCAGTTTGTCTGGCTTCTTGGCGTGGTAGACACCATGATGAGGTATGTACCATTTTTCTCCTTCCTTCCCATCATCATGTACTTCCTCTGCGTCACCCTTTTCTATGACATCCTCCATGAACTTAATGTACTGTTCTTTGTATCTTTCATCCTTTGACAGCTTCCTCTTCAGATGGCTGAGACGAACGATGGCAAGCTGTTTGTTGTCAGGTAGGTTGGGTCTCTCCTTAAAAGGTAAGGGCATTTCGTAGTGACCTTGACTGTTCTTCTGGATGCCGTTTTTGAGTGTGTCCAGGAACAAGATATCTTCCTGGGACACCGTCTTTTCATCCTCCTTGGCATCTTTGAAGTCGGACTCCAGAATGCGAATAGCATCTGCAGGGGTGACTGGCGGGAGCTCCTTCACAGCTACCCGGAAACACTGTCTCGCCACGCTTGGAGTGTCAAGGCACGGTGAAGAGCAACCCACGATGCTCTGTCCAAGGTCGGTTCGGATTGCGTAAGGCTCTTCATTTCCTCCTGCTATTACGTCTCTTGGTGCCATTGCCCTCGCACAGTTGTATCCTATTAAAAGACCAATATCACAATCTTGCAGCGGTGGAATCTCGTCTATGACTGCGGAGAGATGATTCCATTGTCTTGCTGTTTCACTTGTAGGACTGTGGGCGCAGTTCACCGGTATACCGTCCTTAGCGTAGGCAGGAGGAAGGTCGATGTGGAGGGAAGATCTGTAACCGCGCACACGAAGCCCCGAGACTCGTTGGCTTTTCACGATAGTGTCACGTCCTATCATTGTCGTTAACTTCAGTTTCACTGGACAGGACTCTGCCTTTAGAGCGCTGCTCACTTCCTGGTCGACGAATGTGGTGTCACTCTGTGTATCCAGCAGGGCGTAGACAAGTTTTTCTGTTCCTGAGTTGTTCTTGGACGACATCCATACGGGCACAATCATCGATGTGTTGGTAGACTGTCCAGTCGTGACGGCATGTGACATTGCAGTCGCGGCAGCTTCTGATTCATTAGCGTTGCTTGGGGGAGTGTTTTCCCGAGCTGCAGACGGTTCCCTTTTCACGTGGTTGTCATTGTGAAGACAGGTGGGGTGTTTGCCTTTGCAGGTGTTGCAGGTATGTCTATGTCGACAATCCTTCGTGCTATGGCCGGGTTTGGTGCAGCCATAGCAGAGCTTGTTCTCTTTCACGAATTCTCTTCTCTCCTCCAGAGTCTTGGCGATGAACTTGGGACATGCATGTAGCCCGTGTTGACTGTCTTGGCAGAACTCACAGGGGGTTTTTTCCTTTCCGCTGGCTGGCTTTTGCTTGTCACTGTCCGTTTCAGTTTGCGTACTCAGAACACTCGCCTTGTTCCTCTTAGGGTCCCTGTTATTCGGTTTTGCTGTGCTAGACTCGGAGTTGCGTAAGGCATAAGGTGAGGTGATCGGATTGCATGCGATCGCTGCCTCCTTTGCCATGAAGGTGGTGAAGTCCTTGAAGCTGGGGAATTCTTGATTTCTGTCCAAGGCTTCCGTAGCCTTCCTGTTCCATCGAGATGCTGCCCAGTCTGGCAGTTTGTGGACCAGCTTCATGTTCTCTTCACAGTCGTTCAATATTTCGAGGCAGGCGTTCAAGAAGTCGGAAAAGTCTCTAAGTCCCTCTGCATCCCTTGGTTGGATTTTTGGCCACTTTGTGAGTCTGTCTCTGAAGGCTCTCTGTATGACGAAGGCCTGTCCGTATCGGTGATTCAGTTTGCTCCATGCGTCCTTGTAAGACTCGCCATCGTTTCTGTAGAAGGTCCCTTCCAGTGTCTTACGAGCTGGGCCGCCTACATATTTCCTCAAGTAGTAAAGCTTGTCTGCTGAGGAGATGGCCTTTGAGTCAATGAGTGACATGAATGAAGTTCTCCACTCAATGAACTGAATGGGGTCGCCATTAAATACCGATGGCTCTGGCACTGGAAGTCTATTCAGGGCTATCTTGGAGGGCCCGGGCGAGGGACGACACGTTTACGTCAGGTGACGATGCCGTTATATTGAGGGCTTGGTTGCTGGTAGCTGGGGAGCCGTGAAGATTTCTTTCAGGATCATTAGAGTGGACACTGCCGCCCTGTGATGTTCCCTGGTTATAGACTTGAAGTCTGGCCCGTGCAGCCCTTAAGTCCTTTTCTGCCTGTAGACGTTCAAGAGCGCGTTTTTCCACTTCAAGCTGCCACCTTTGTTGCTCCTCTAGCGTCCTTCGTTGCTCCTCTAGTGTCCTTTGCTGCTCCTCCAAACGTTGTATCTTCTCCCTTTGCTTATCTTCTTCAAGCAACCCTTCGAACTCCGCTTCCTTTTCTGCAAGCTCTGCTGCCGCGTCCACACGTTTGACTGTTAAAGTGCTGCCTTCGTGGCTGTGGACTGACTTTGACACTCTTGAGACAGTGGATCCATAGATTGAGCGCGCATAGCCGCCCTTGAGTAGCTCCTTGAGACGTCGTTGTGCTTGTTCTGCATCAAAATCTAAATCGATGTCTACAATCTTCTCGTAGGCGATTTTCTTAATCTCTGTTGTAGTTGCCTCACATGCATCAACACGGCTTCTCATTTCGGCTGAGGGTGTGAAGTGACCTCGTATGTCATTATAGGTGTTCAACACAGCCTCCTTATCCGTCTCCAAAGTATCAAGCAGAGATGCCAGCTCAGTTTCCTTGAGGTCTTTCTTTAGCCGCTCTCTTGACTCACGAGCTCGACTCTTCCATTTTTCGTACGCTGAGAGGAACTTTCTCTCCTTCTTCCTCACCTCCTCTTGTTGCAGTTCAAACATTTTAGGAGTCGAGATCTTGACTCGAGTCGAGCGTCGGAGGCTATCCCCATTTTGTTCTTCAAGTTGACTTTGGAGGCTACTTAGTGTTTCTTCCTTAGTTTGAATTTCCTTCTCTAAGTGTTCTATCTCGGTAGTCTCTAGCGTTTCGTTGAGAGCCTCTTGTAGCTTACTAATTTTAAGCTGTAGTCTATTTATCTGATTCTCTAGCTCTGACTGTGGGGCAGGATTCTCTTTTTCGGTCATATTCAATTCTGCCATGATAAATGTGATGTAATGAATTGTTTTCCTTTACTATAGCCCATAGACTACCCGAAGAGAGGAGCAGAGAACCTGGTATAGCTACAGACTGCTTAGAGGACTAGAGCCTATTACTGTAGGCTGACTGTTATATTACTGACTGCAAGGTTATGATGTCAGTCTCTCCACTGAATACAACATTCAGTTACCATTCAGACTGTATAAATCATGCATTAAAAATGTTCCCCCTTTTTTTTACAGTCAACAGGAAGGATGATCAGTAAATGGATAGTAATAATAATAACAGTCAATAAACAAAGTCACTTGATTCACTTGTTACTTTGTGTGAACCTATTTGTTCTATAAAGTCCCATCAGCGTCACATTGAGAAACATCAAATTCAATAAACGTCCATTGTTGTTGATGTCTTTTTCTTCTTAAACCTTTTTGTTCTCAAACCATATGTTTATCAATGTTCTCAGTGAAGATGAATTGTTCCTTATCAATCAATGAAATGTTCCATACCTTTAGAGTCTGACCGTCACACCAAACCTTCAAGCCAGCTGCCTGATGACCGTAAAGTCTCTTTGTCTAGAACAGTGATACTCAAAGTGTGGTCCGCGGACCACCAGTGGTCCGCGAGCGTCCCCAAGTGGTCCGCGGGAGGATTGCAAAAAAAATCGTGTTTCTCAAATCACCTTCATCTGCGTTCCAATGCAAAGTTACGAGTACAGCTGTTTTCTAAATGTTTTCTAAATTAAAAGTGAATCGAAATGTAGCCTAAATAAGCCTAAGAATTTTGTTCAATTTGTCTAATGCAAACCTGCGTTTTGAGTCTTGTCTCTTCAGTTAGCCTGTGTTACCTAGGTTACCTAGTTAACTTCCATTCCAATAACAGGATTTTCATATCAAAGACCTCCTGACTATTGTGAAAATTAAGTAGAATCTAACAAAGAGTGAAGTGAACCGTTCAAAATACAAACATCATGGATCGGTGGCTGAAGAGAAAATCCGGAGAAACGACGAACAATGTAAGCAACAAGGTGCAGAGACTTCCTTCTCACATTGAGCGCGTCAGTGTTAGCATCGAGTCCCATAGTGCTAACAGTTTGCAGCAGGAGCTAGCTGGCACAACACTCTGAAAAAGCGACTGCAAAAGTGAAACGTAAATACAGTAGCGATTACATTCAATTTGGATTTTTCTGGACTGGAGATGCTGAGGATCCAAAACCTCATTGTGTTGTGTGCTATGACTTATTAGCTAATGAAGCAATGAAACCTGCCAAACTCAAGCGTCACTTCGAGTCAAAACACAAGGAATACACCTCGAAACCTGTGCAATTTTTTTGAGAGAAAACGTGAAGAGCTTGAGCGACACGCGAGAAAGGAAGCCACACAGTTTTTTATGCCAGGGGAAAACGCGAAAGCTACCGAAGCCTCATACAAGGTCTCCCTACTCATTGCGAAAGCTGGCAAACCTCACTCAATCGGCGAGACCTTGGTTAAGCCAGCTGCAAAGGTTATGGCCAACATAATGCTAGGGGAGAAAGCGAGTGAGGAACTTTACAAAGTACCTCTGTCCAATGATACAGTCGAGCGGCGAATAACATCCATGGCTGCAAATGTCCAAGATCAGCTGGTGACACGTCTGCGTCAGAGTCTTTTTTTCTCTCTCCAACTGGACGAGTCCACGGACATCGGTAACGAGGCTATTCTCCTCTGCTTTGTGCGGTACATACATGCGGGTGCTGTTCACGATGATTTTCTTTTCTGTCAATCCCTACCAACTGTAATATTTGCTAGTAATATTTGATTTGCTAATGTCCCTTACAGCTTTCCGTAGCGCCACAACAAAGTCACGTGATGTACATAACAACGTCAGTTGGAATCCGGTCGGTGAATAAACACCCAGCACGAGAGAAGTCGTCCTTGCTTTATTAATGTTATAAGTTAACATAGCCAGAGGGCACA
Source organism: Lampris incognitus (assembly GCF_029633865.1). Classification (NCBI taxonomy): domain Eukaryota; kingdom Metazoa; phylum Chordata; class Actinopteri; order Lampriformes; family Lampridae; genus Lampris; species Lampris incognitus. Next base: position 75,899,351 of record NC_079213.1, read on the forward strand.
GATCATTACATGGTGTCAGAGTAGCGGAGTTTAAATACCCAATATGGATTCGTACGGCGTTCCAGCTCCACGGATGGACTGGGAATCGGCGAACTTACCTGAAGCATGGAGACGATTTCGACAAACAACGGAGCTAATGTTCAAGGGCCCCCTGCGCGGGAAGAACGAAGAGGAGAAATGCAGCTACCTCCTGCTCTGGATAGGGGAAAAAGGGCGCGATGTGCACAACACTTGGACACTCAGCAGAGAACAAGCCAAGAAGCTAGAAACGTACTACGATAAGTACACTGAGTACATCACCCCCAAAGCAAACCCGATTTATGCCAGATATAAATTTCATGAAAAGATGCAGGGAGAGAGTGAATCCTTCGAACGATTTGTAACTGAGCTAAAGCTCCTAGTCAAAGACTGTGGCTACCCAAATGCCGACGAGATGGTCAGGGACCGCATCGTGTTTGCCACCAACTCACCCAGAGTGAGAGAAACGCTACTTAGCCAGGGAGCTGAGCTAACGCTAGAAAAAACCATAGATGTAGCCCGCTCACACGAGCTAGCAAAGCAACAGCTAAAGTTTATGGGCCAGGGCAGCACACATGAAACGGTGCACGCAATAGGCAGAAAGACTTACAAACCGAACGCACCCAAAGCAGCTAACGCTAACTTCAGACAAAGGGAAGGTAACGTTAGCACCGCCGCTAGGGCGTGTAGTTATTGTGGAGGGCTACACGGCGCTAAAGCCACTTGCCCAGCTAAGGGTAAACAATGCATTAAATGCAAGAAGCTCAATCATTTTGCTAAAGTATGCAAGTCTAGCTCCCAGGGACAGACAAAGTACTACCGCGGCACAGTACATGCCGTCGGAGAGAACCCAGAAGAGTACACCACTGACAGAGAGCAGGAAGAACTGTACTTCGACAACATTACAGTGGAGAGCACCGCTGTGGGAGAACAGACAGAGCTGTACATAGACTGCATCTCAATAGAGAACAACGGAAAAAGCAACGAGCAGGCTTACGTAGAGGTTGGATTTGGCACACCTCCACAGAAGCTAAAGTTTAAACTAGACACTGGGGCACAGGCCAATACTATTCCCACCAACCTGTTCCAGGCGCTGTTCAAAAATGTGACACTGAAACCAGCAATACACAGACTCACTGAATATGGAGGAGGCGCGCTGAGCGTGAAAGGCACATGCAAACTCAAATGTAAGTACAGAGACAATGCAATGATGCTGGACTTTTACGTCATTGACACAAACGCCCCACCAGTCATGGCAATGAAAACATGCCGTGACCTAAACTTGGTAAAAATAGTGATGGCTGTGAGCGAGGAAAACAATGTCACATCACAGAGCATAATGGATGAGTATGCAGATGTTTTCCAGGGAATAGGAGAGTTCCCAGGCGAGTGCACCTTCCGCGTCACACCAGATGCAACGCCGGTCGTCTGCCCGCCACGCAGAATCCCCATCGCCCTACGCAGCAAACTGAGGGACGAGCTTGACAGCATGGAGAAAGGCGGCATAATCTGTAAGGTAACAGAACCCACAGAATGGGTGAACGCACTCGTCATTGTTGAGAAGCCAAAGACAGGCAAACTTAGAGTGTGTTTAGACCCCAGAGCTCTTAACAAAGTGATACAACGACCTCACTACCCCCTCCCCACGCTGGAGGACGCCACCACAAAGCTCGCTGGAGCTGAGTACTTTAGCGTGTTAGACGCGCGGTCAGGCTATTGGGCCATCAAACTGAGCACTGAATCCTCAATGTTGACGACATTTAACACAGTGTTTGGCAGGTATCGTTTCCTCAGACTGCCATTCGGAATCGTGTCCGCTCAAGACGAGTTCCAGAGACGCGTGGATGAAACATATGAAAGATTGGACGGTGTGACGGCCATAGTGGACGACATACTAGTGTTCGGCAAGACTAAAGAGGAACATGACCAGCGTCTCAGAGCGATGCTGAAGCGCACAAGGGAGCGAGGGGTGAGGCTCAACCCCGACAAGTGTCACATATGCGTGTCCGAGGTAAGCTACTTCGGCCACACGCTCTCACACGAAGGCATCAAACCAGACCCACACAAGGTGAAGGCGGTCAAGGACATGCAACCCCCACAGAACAAAGCAGAGCTGGAGACAGTCCTCGGCATGATCAACTACCTCGCCAGATTCGCTCCACACCTCTCACAGATAAACTCACCCCTCAGACAGCTTCTGAAACAGGACAGTGAGTTTGTGTGGGATGCAGTCCACGACAAGGCGTTCCAAGAGATGAAGAATCTCATTACACAGCACCCAGGTCCAGTACTCTCATATTTTGACCCGCAGAAAGAGCTGCGACTCCAAGTGGATGCATCCAAAAGTGGCCTTGGGGCTGTCATGCTCCAAGATGGCAAACCAATTGCCTATGCGTCCAAGTCACTCAACAGCACTGAAGAAAACTACGCACAGATAGAGAAGGAGCTCTACGCTGTGGTCTTCGGCTGCAAGAGGTTCCACGAGTACATGTACGGACGAAAAGTGATTGTGGAGTCAGACCACAAGCCTCTGGAGGCAATACTAAAAAAGCCACTGGCAGCAGCACCACCCCGGCTGCAACGGATGATCCTGGCGCTCCAAAAATACGACATCCAAATCATCCACCGCCCCGGTAAGGACATACCGGTGGCCGACACACTGTCACGCAAGTCAATAGAACACCACGACAGTGACCTACAGGAAGGGATGGAGGCCCAAGTGCACACAGTCCTCAGCAACATCCCTGTGAGCGACACAAGACTCACAGAAATCAAGCAGGAAACAGCGCAAGATCCACAGCTCACCGCACTCAGACGAGCCACACTCACTGGCTGGCCAGACACAAAGAAAAAGTGCCCGCCCAGCATCCAGGAATACTGGAACCACAGAGCAGAAATCTCAGAAATGGACGGTATCCTGTTCAAAGGTGAGAGAATCATTGTCCCCCAAAAGCTTCGCAAGGACATGATACAGCGCATCCATGCCGGCCACCTTGGCGTGGAAAAAAGCAAATGCCGAGCAAGAGACTTACTGTTCTGGCCTGGCATGGGGAAACAGATCGAGGATGCGGTAGCAGACTGCAGCATATGCCAAGAATGGCGCAGCGCAAATGCAAAGGAACCAATGATGTCACACGCCATACCCGAGCGGCCGTGGCAAGTGATAGGCACAGACCTATTCACATGGAACTCACAGGACTTCATAGTCACTGTGGACTACTACTCCAGATTCTTCGAGCTAGAGAGACTTTACAGCTGCACCTCATCTGCCGTCATCATGAAGCTGAAAGCAGCAATGGCTCGACACGGAATCCCCGAGACTATCATCAGCGACAACGGTCCATGCTACAGCTCTGGTGAGTTCCGCAACTTCTCACAGACATGGGGTTTCTCACACACCACCACAAGCCCCCACTACCCACAGAGCAACGGCCTCTCCGAGAAGACTGTCCAGACGGCCAAACGCATCCTGGACAAAGCCAAAGCTGAGAACAAAGACCCCTACATGAGCTTACTTGAGTATCGCAACACACCGGTGGACAACCTGAAATCACCGGCACAGCTACTGATGAGTCGGAGGCTGCGGTCCATTCTCCCATCAACAGCAAAACACCTGCAACCACAGATCGCCAGTCAGGATGATGTTCACAAAAGGAGAGAGGTATGTCAACAGCGCCAGCAGGCGTACTACAACCGAACAGCCAAACCTCTGCCCCACCTGCCCGCAGGCACACCAATCCGCTTCCGGCAGGAGGATGGATCCTGGAGACCTGCAACTGTGGAAAGACCAGCGAACACAGACAGGAGCTACCACATCCAAACCAAAGAAGGTCAGATCTACCAACGCAACCGTCAACACCTGCGACAAAGCAGAGTGAACACTCACACTACACACACACACACACACTTCACAGCAGACTGTTACCAGCGTTAACAACAACACAAAAGCCCATCAGCAAGAGCATGCTGAACCTCCAGACACGAACAATCAGCGACAACCAGACACACAGCCTGGTTACACCACGAGGTCAGGTCGCACGGTCAAACCAAGACAAATCCTTGACTTATGAATGTTAAAAAAAAAGATGAAATGTTATTACGGTGTCACATTTAGACAGGGAAGGAAATGTTTTACACTACTTTGTTGCAGTCCAGTTATATAAGAGTTCCACTTTCATATTCTTTCTTATTAAGATTGTATTCGCTCATAAACGTGCTCAACGTGGTCTGTATCTCTGCAGAGAAAGCAGCACTTTTCAGAAAAAGGGAGATGTAATATTTGCTAGTAATATTTGATTTGCTAATGTCCCTTACAGCTTTCCGTAGCGCCACAACAAAGTCACGTGATGTACATAAGAACGTCAGTCGGAATCCGGTCGGTGAATAAACACCCAGCACGAGAGAAGTCGTCCTTGCTTTATTAATGTTATAAGTTAACATAGCCAGAGGGCACAGATCATTACACCAACCAACACCACAGGAGAGGCGATATTTGAGTCCCTAAATAACTTCATTGTGCAGAATAACATTGATTGGAAGAGGTGTGCTGGCGTGTGCACTAACGGTGCCACGGCGATAACAGCCAAACACAAGGGCCTGGTTACGCGTGTGCGCGCTGTCGCTCCCTCTGCCGCATCGACGCACTGCTGTAGCCACAGAGAGCAATTGGCAGTAAAAAAAATGCCACCCTGTCTTAAACAGGTTTTGGACGAGGCCGTAAAAATTGTCAACTGTGGTGACCCACATCTATATAACTAGAGACATTCACCTAAGAGAGAATGCACTTCCGCTTCCGGTCCAAGGAGTTCAGTGTCGTTGTCGAATATATGACATGTAAAGTTGGAGCTAGTAAACTACCTCGACTACGTCTACTCTCACGTCTCCTGTCTCGTTGTTTTCTAACTCCACATTGGTGACCCCGACGTGATCGAACAACTAATACGAGTATGTTTGACAACGACGACGCCGGTGCTAACAACATGGCTATTGCTAACGCTAGCATTTACACCGCTACTGTGAAGCTACCCGACTTTTGGCAGCATAATCCACGGCCGTGGTTTCAACATGTGGAAGCCCAGTTCCAGCTGAGAGGGATAACGCAGGATGCAACGCAGTACTTCCACGTAGTGGCGGCGTTAGACGCATCGACAACGGCGCGAGCAATGACGCTGTTGGAAGCTCCGCCAGCTGCTGGCAAGTACGATGCTATAAAGACATTCCTCCTGAAACTATTTGAACTGTCGGAGCTGGAGAAGGCAGACCGTTTACTGTCCCCGAATGGCCTCGGCGACGGCAAACCGTCTGATTTAATGGAAAAAATGCTGTCTGTGCTGGGATCGGCTGATCCGGCCTTTCTTTTCACACACATTTTTCTGAGGCAGCTCCCCGCACCTGTACGCACAGCACTGGCCAGTTCTCCTCTCGCCGCCTCCAAGGACTACCGTTCTCTGGCTGCTGAAGCAGACAGGGTTTTCCTGGCCAACCGGCAACAGTTTGTGCATGTCCTGCTACCCCACCAGACCGCCCCACCACCACCTGTGTACGACTATATGGACACCGCGGCTGCGGTGACAGCCCGCCGCCAACCTGACGACGGGCTCTGTTATTACCATGCCAGGTTTGGGGCAAAAGCAAAACGGTGTCGCAAACCCTGCAGTTACAGGGTTCAGGGAAACGCCAAGGCCGGCGCTCGTTAACGGCTATGGGCGCCGGCCGTGACTGCAAGCTGTTGTTCATCAGAGACTCCTTGTCGGGCCGGCGGCTGCTGGTTGACTCTGGCGCTCAACGCAGCATACTACCAGCACAAGCTGTGGACACGATGACCGACAGTCACGGCCCCCAGATGGACGCCGCCAACGGCACGTCCATTCGGACGTACGGTATCAGACATGTGGACGTGTGTTTTGGCGGCCGACGTTTCGGCTGGGACTTTGTGATGGCTGCTGTATCCACCCCGCTCCTAGGTGCGGATTTCCTCTGTGCTTTCAACCTGCTGGTGGATGTTAAAAACTGTCGCGTGATTGATGCCGTCTCTTTTGCGTCATACCCCTGCACGCTTGGGGGCGCTGGAGCGCTGTGCCTCGCTAACACACTCTCCACCGGGGATCCATACCAACGCCTGCTCGCAAATTTCCCCGAGCTGACCACACCCACCTTCTCCTCGGCGGTGGCCAAGCACGGCGTGGAACATCATATCACCACAGTGGGGCCCCCAGTTTACGCCCGGGCCCGACGCCTCGACTCGGCCAAGCTCGCAATAGCCAGGGAGGAGTTTTCGACTATGGAGCGCCTCGGCATTGTCCGCCGTTCTGACAGCCCGTGGGCTTCCCCTCTTCACATGGTTACTAAGGCCAACGGGGGTTGGCGCCCGTGCGGGGACTACCGTCGCCTAAACAATGCCACGACCCCCGACCGGTACCCCATACCGCACATACAAGATTTCTCTACCCACCTGGCGGGCGCTGCCATCTATTCCAAAATCGACTTAGTGCGGGGGTATCACCAAGTGCCGGTCCACCCACTGGATGTCCCAAAAACGGCTGTCATCACACCCTTTGGGCTCTTTGAGTTTTTACGTATGCCTTTCGGCCTTAAAGGGGCGGCGCAGACGTTTCAGCGCCTTATGGATTCTGTGCTCCGTGACATGCCATTTTTGTTTGTGTACTTAGACGACATCCTCGTGGCCAGCGCGTCGGCGGAGGAACACATGACGCACCTCAGACAGCTGTTTGACAGGCTCAGCGAACACGGCCTCATCATCAACCCAGCTAAGTGTCAGTTCGGGGAGTCGTCCATCACCTTCCTCGGGCACCACATCACTCCACAGGGGGCCGTTCCCCTCCCTGCCAGGGTTGAGGCTGTCACCATGTTCCCCCGCCCCCGCACTGTACAGTCGCTGCAGGAATTCCTGGGCATGGTGAACTTTTATAACCGTTTCCTGCCCCGTGCCGCCCACATCATGCGTCCCCTGTATGAGGCCCTGCGGGGTAAGAAGTCTAAGGACGAGCTGCACTGGTCTTCGGGGATGGACGAGGCTTTTGTGGCCGCCAAGACCGCGCTGGCCAACGCTGCGCTGCTAGCTCACCCGTCGCCTGCCGCCCCCATAGCCCTTACAACGGATGCCTCCGACTACGCCGTGGGGGCCGTGTGTGAGCAGTGGGTGGGGGGGGGCTGGCAGCCGTTGGCGTTCTTCAGTAAACAACTCCGTGAGAGCGAGCGCAAATACAGCACCTTTGATAGGGAACTACTGGGTCTCTTCCTCGCAACCAGACACTTTAGGTTCCTATTGGAGGGCCGACAGTTCACCGCTTTCGTGGACCACAAACCGCTGACGTTCTGTATGGCCAAAACCTCAGAACCGTGGTCTGGGCGTCAGCAGCGTCATCTCGCGGCGGTTTCCGAGTTTACCACGGACATACAACACGTGTCGGGCAAGGATAACTCCGTCGCCGACTGCCTTTCACGGGCGGTTGTTAACGCCGTTCACTTGGGACTCGACTACGCCGCTATGGCAGCGGACCAAGCCAAGGACGCGACCGTTCAAGACTACCGGTCGACCCCTACGGCGCTACGGCTGGAGGACGTGACGTTCGACGCGGCCAACACCACCCTCCTCTGTGACATCTCCACCGGTCAACCGCGCCCCCTGGTGCCTACTTCCTGGCGGCGCCGAGTTTTCGACACCGTCCACGGCCTTTCCCACCCGGGAGTGAAGGCCTCGACCAAATTGGTGAGCGTCAAGTTTGTTTGGCCTGGGCTCCGTAAGGATGTTAGAGCCTGGGCCGGCTCTTGTGTGGCGTGCCAACGCGCCAAGGTGCACCGCCATACCAAGGCCCCTTTGGCGCCGTTTGTGGTTCCAGAGAGGCGGTTTGACCACGTCAATGTTGACCTGGTGGGTCCCCTGCCCCCCTCCCGTGGTTATACGTTCCTCCTCACTATTGTGGACAGGGCCACCAGGTGGCCAGAGGCTATTCCCTTGTCCTCCACGACGGCAGCAGAGGTAGCACGGGCGTTCATCGGCTGCTGGGTGGCCCGTTTCGGCACACCGGGTGACATCACGAGCGACCGGGGCTCCCAGTTTACCTCGGAGCTCTGGACGGCGGTCGCTGAGCACCTGGGGATGAAGATCCACCGCACTACGGCGTACAACCCGCAGAGCAACGGACTTTGTGAGCGGTTCCATCGGGACATGAAAGCCGCTCTGCGGGCAAGCCTCACTGGCTGCGACTGGATGGACCGGCTCCCATGGGTCATGCTCGGCCTGCGTTCGGCCCCGAAGGAAGACCTCCAGACCTCCTCCGCTGAGCTGGTGTATGGCCAGCCCCTGCGAGTTCCGGGGGAGTTTCTTCCGGATGCTACGACTCCCTGGTCGGCCGCCTCTCACCTCAGTGCGTCCCGGAGCGCTGCCGGTGCCTTCGCTCCCGTTCCGATGTCTCAACACTGCCTCCCCCGGTCCTACGTCCCCAAGGATCTGCCATCGGCGAGGTACGTCTTCATTAGGCACGACAGCCATCGGTCCCCGCTGCAGCCCCCATACGACGGGCCCTTCCGCGTCCTGGAGGCGGGGGATAAGAACTTTGTGGTGGACATGGGGGGCAGGCCGGAGCGGGTCGCTATAGACCGTCTCAAGCCTGCTCACTTGGACATTGGGGAGCCAATGCAATTGGCCCTACCCCCGCGGCGGGGACGCCCTCCTAGGTCGGCCCCGGCACCTGCCTCTGTTCCTGCTTCGGCCCCGCCTATGGCCCGGGTTTCGGCCCCATCTGTTTCCCCTCCTGTGAAGCGCAGCCGTTATGGCCGCAGGGTCCGCCCCCCGACTCGTCACTTGTTTTCCCCGTGACTTTGCACTGTCATTGACTGTTCTGTTGTAGAGTCTATTTTTATGTTCATGAGTTGCGCTTTTGCTGTTTTGCATTGTTTTGTGTAGGTGAATTCTGGGGGGGCCTGTGTGGTGACCCACATCTATATAACTAGAGACATTCACCTAAGAGAGAATGCACTTCCGCTTCCGGTCCAAGGAGTTCAGTGTCGTTGTCGAATATATGACATGTAAAGTTGGAGCTAGTAAACTACCTCGACTACGTCTACTCTCACGTCTCCTGTCTCGTTGTTTTCTAACTCCACACAACTTAATTAAAAGCAAGGCACTGAACTCACGTCTTTTTAAAGTTCTGTGTGAAGAAATGGGGAGTGAGCACACAAGACTTCTTTTCCACACAGAAGTTCGCTGGCTATCGCGTGGTAAAGTTCTCACCCGCCTCTTTGAACTGCGCGATGAAGTCAAGCTGTTTTTGCATCAAACTGATGAACTTTATGGCAGAATGCATGACTTTCAATGGCTCGCAAAACTAGCCTTTCTTGCTGATGTGTTCAGCACGCTTAATAACCTGAATTTAGCACTGCAAGGAAAAGCGGTCACGGTTTTTACAGTGTCGCTTTAAGAGAGAGGTCTTGTGGGTACACGGAAGAGGGAACGTGGGAGAGGCCATTTTTGTTTTGTGGGAGGAGTCTCAAGCAGCGATCGAGCCGAGCCACACGTGTTTCTTACCGTAGGACAGTTTTGCTGGTTGAGGAGAACGTAACCTTGAGTATCCCTGTAAGAAGATACTGCAAGCTGTGGGATAAAATCCTTGTTTATCCTTTCTTACATCGGAGTCCCGTGGACGGTTTCTCCTTCTAACGCACACGAGTGAAGTCCGGGCAGTGGTTGAACTTCGACCCCCACGTCCGTAAGAAACACCGCTCCCGCTGGAGGACTGGACGTTTGCGGAAGGGTTTGAAACCAAAATAAATGGCAAGGTGGGCCAAATAGAGTCCTGTGTGTCCCCCCTCCTTCCTTGATCATGATGATGATGAGAGACTGAGGGCCCCCCACAACACCTGGGGCCCCACCCAACTAGAACACAACGCAGAGCTAATGATGAGAGTGACGGGCGTGCAGCAGGCTGACCAGCATAGGACTGCCCCCGTTACATTGGTGCCGTGACCCTCCTGGATCCTGAGAGCGACATCAGTTGCTCGCCGCGGGAGGCTGCTGTCGTCATCAAGCCCCAGACGTCCTCAGGTATTTCTATAGACTGTACACTCATGTTACAGTGGACTGGAGTTGAGCTGTGTGGACACTGGACAGTCATAGCTGTGGTTACCATGGACTGGGCCTGTGAACAGGACATTTGTATATACTGAAGGAAGAAAAACACACGAAAAAAAAAAGGAAAAAAGGTTAATGTTGATGTGATTGAAGGACTCGTGTGAATAATCTATTGATCTAAACTACTGGATATGTGCATATGTGATTAATCTATTGGTGAATTTGTTGATTGTGTGTGATTGTTTCAATCTCTTAGTGATTTCTAGATTCAATTATTTAAATGAATTGAGCTTTTCACTTTTTTATTTTATTTTTTATTTTATCTGAGTGTTAGAGGTAGGAACATGGCAGAGGGTGGTTCGTACGTAGGTGGGGGTTTACGGCTAGGTGTAGGTAGGAGTTTCGGGCAGCTCTTAGAGGGCGGGGAACCAGACACCAGAGCACCAGGACCTAGAGACCTGACCACATTTGGCACTCCTCAGTTCACCTCCACACGCTACGTAGAACGGGCCAGGCCAGGTATCAGCGAAGGGGCTGTGCTAGGTAACAGCGAGCAGCCAGTGGGTGAGTTAGCCATGCTCATTACTCGGTTAGCAGAGAAGATAGGAGAGTCAATCACTGCTAAGCTGCAGGAAACACAAATGCTTAGAAACACACACACAGACAGTGCTAGGTCTGCTGAACAGCGTTTGGAGACAGCTCCTAGTGTTAGAGTAGTAATGCAGACAGACGCTAGGGAGCCTCCTATTTTCAGGGGCGATAGCTCTGATAAGTTTACAGTTCATGAGTGGGAGAGCCTTATGACTTTGTATTTGAGGAAGCGAGCCATTCCAGTTAGTGAGCAGTCACATGAGATTCTAGCTAAGCTTATGGGGAAAGCAGGGGACGTGGTGAGGATAAAGCTGCGCAACACATCTGTCGACCACATAGCGAACCCCCACATTATTTTTGATGTACTGAAGCAACACTTTAGTGACCTCACATACTCGAGCATGCCCCTGGCGGACTTTTACAGTACGCTGCCCAAGCCAGGTGAGGACGCTATGGAGTATTGGATTAGGCTTAATAAAACAGTGGAGGTGGCTGACGAATGCTTGAAGTGGCAGGGCCGTAGTATTGAAGAGCCAAGCCACGAGGTAAGCATGATGTTTATCAAACACTGTCCAGATCAGTCTCTTGCCAATGTTTTTAAGTTCAAGTCCGCAGGGAAATGGTCTGCTAGCGAGATCCAGGAGAGGCTTGATGAGCACATGCTGGAGAGGAAGTCCCGTGTTGCTGCAGGTGGACAACGTGAAGCAGGCGCGGTAGAGCGTAGGTTCCATTCACAGGTTCATGTCCCTGTAGTCGACATGGCTCCCGACTTGAACACGACCGTGCCGGTGGTGCCATCTCCCGTCCCGGCTCATGCGTCATCTCCTATACCATTTTGTGCAAGGTCTCCTACACCGTCTCCCGCACCGTCTCCCGCACCTGTCTCTGGCGGTGATGACTATATGAGGAGTTTGGTGAGCTTGCTAGACCGTTTGGTCACAATGCAGACTCAGGTTCCAGTTAGCGCTGCAGTCTGGACACCGACGCTGACTCAACCGTCAGCTAACGCCGCAGGGCGGGTGCCAGACGCACCACAGAGGTTGTGCAGGGTTTGTAAGTCTCCGGATCACTCCACATTTTCCCACTGCAGCCGGGAGAACCGATGTATAAACTGTTTGTCTCCTGGTCATTGGAAGAGGGACTGTCCTCACCCTCAGCTGCCCAACCAGCTCCGTTCTCAGCCTGGTGGAAGAGGTGGTCGTCAGTCTCGTCCGTTAAACTACTAAACCCACACCTAGAGAGGGATGGTGTGGGTAATGTAGATGTATCCCTCACTGATGTCTCCGACCTGGCTCACTTGTATGAAGACAAGTGTGCCAAAGCACCTCAGGGTTCGCGTATGGTCATTCAGGCGACACAGAGGATTCAGGCTTTCAGTGACTTGTTCTATGCTCCTGTTCTTGTCAACCAGAGTGTGCAGCTTAATGGCATGTTGGATACTGGCTCTATGTCATGCAGTATCAGTGAAAATGCAGTAGAGAAGCTCCGCTCTGGGGGTGTTTTACCTGAGAAGCAGCAGCCTGAAGAGAACATTGTCTTGATTGGCTGCGGTGGTCTGGAGACTAGGCCTGATGGTTTTTATGACCTCAACATGCAGCTTTATGGTGTTTCCTTTGTCATACCCACTCTGGTCGTGCCCGGTCAGCATGATGATCTGATAGTCGGCACAAACGTCATTAAACATGTGGCCCATGTACTCAAGAGTGGTACTGAGTACTGGGACATCGCGTCCAGACAGGAACATCCGTCTAGTCCTGACGTTGAACGGTTCTTGTCCATGTTCACGAATGTAGAGCGCTGGAGGGGTGGTGCAGTTCCTGAGAAGATAGGTACTGTTAAGCTCACCCAGGCCGTGACACTCTTACCGAGGCACGAGCACTTAGTCTGGGGCGGACTTCCTGCTAAGGTGCCTATGTCAACTGGAAGCACTGTTGTTGCGGAGCCGACAGACTCCAAGGCCATGCCACGCAGTGTCCTCGTAGGTCGACTTGTCACACCGCTCTGGGGTGATAGGTGGGTACCCATGACTGTTGTCAATCCATCTGACAAAGCCATCACACTGAAAAGGAACTGCAAGTTGGCTGATGTGTTTCCATGCTTGGCGATTGAGGACTTTAATGTTTTCCAGGGACTGCAATCAGTTGCAGGGAGGCATGAGTCCAACGCCACAGATAGTGCCTGTCCCCCTGTCCAGCCGGCTAGGAGTTTGTCAGAGCTCGGACTCAGTGACATTGACCTCAGCTCCTGTCAGGTTAGTGAGGCATGCAAGTCCCAGCTCACTCAGCTGCTCACCGAGTACCATGACATCTTCCCCAGGGACTCTCTGGACTGTGGCGAGGTCACAGGATACACACATCGCATCCATCTGGTGGATGAGCGCCCCTTTCGCTTGCCCTACAGGAGGGTTCCCCCAGCCCACTATCAGAAATTGAGACAGGTTTTCACTGATATGGAGGAGAAAGGGATTATCCGGAAGTCCTCGAGCGCATACGCTTCACCGCTGGTTATGGTATGGAAGAAGGATGGCGGGCTTCGGATCTGCACTGATTTCAGATGGCTGAATGCTCGGACCTTGAAAGACGCTCATCCCTTGCCACACCAGTCGGACTGTCTTGCCGCGCTGGGTGGTAACTGCCTCTTTAGTACGATGGACCTCACCTCTGGCTTCTTCAACATCCCAATGCATGAAGATGACAAGACGTACACTGCTTTCACGACTCCCCTTGGGTTGCATGAATACAATCGCATGCCACGGGGCCTTTGTAATAGCCCTGCAGCCTTCATGAGAATGATGATTCGGATCTTTGGGGATCTGAACTTCACGAAGCTTTTGTGCTATCTTGATGATCTTCTTGTCTTCGCGCCGTCAGAGGTTGAGGCTCTGTCGAGGCTCTGCACTGTGTTTCAGAGGTTGAGAGAGAACAACTTGAAACTGGCTCCGAAAAAGTGTCATCTGCTGCAGAAGCGGGTGCGGTTTTTGGGCCACGTGGTTGATGGCGGAGGTGTGTCTGTCGATCCCTCCAAAGTAGAGGTCATCTCCAACATGACAGTGCAGGATCTCATGGAAGGTGATGGGTGCACGCCTTCTGTTCGTAGGATCAAATCTTTCCTTGGTATGGTATTTTACTACCAGCATTTCCTCCCGAACTGCTCCTCCGTGGCTAAGCCCCTGTTCGCCCTTACAGCTGGACAAAAGAGGAGGGGGAGGTCAGCTAAGGATAAGAAGCCCCATGGCAGCTTCCGTAAGCTTGCCTCCGCAGACTGGACGGTGGAATGTGGGGAAGCATTTGATCTGTTGAAGACGATGTTACTGGAGTGTGTGGTGCTTGCCCATCCAGACTTTGAGGTGCCTTTCATTTTGTCGGTCGATGCGTCTTTGGACGGACTCGGCGCGGCGCTGTCACAAGTGCCCCGAGGAGAGTCCAAGGCCAGACCTGTTGGTTTTGCAAGCAAGTCCCTCAGTGCCTCACAGCGGAAGTATCCAGCTCATAGACTGGAGTTCATGGCGCTGAAGTGGAGTGTTTGTGAAAAGTTCAGCCACTGGCTGAAGGGTCAAAGCTTCACCGTTTGGACAGATAATAATCCGCTGACTTATCTCCTAACGAAGCCGAAGCTTGACGCGTGTGAGATCCGCTGGGTGTCTAAGTTGGCGTCTTACACTTTCAATCTCAAACACCTGCCAGGGAAGAAAAACGTGGTGGCGGATGTCTTGAGTCGCGACCCTTTTTCCAAGCCCATCAGTCAGAGGCTACTTAGGGAGCCCTACCCGGCCCTTGTTCAGGAAGCCGACGGGGTTGAGGGGGACTCCGTGCAGGATGTTTTCAGACTCAGTTGCCAGTCCCAAACAGTGAGTAGTGCGCGATCTGGGTTTGCTTGTGATGCAGCTGAGGTCAGGGCTTTTTGTCAAGCCAAATGTGACTGGCCTGATGCATCAATATTCACAGCACTCAGTTTGGTCCAGCACGTTCAGCATCTGTCGGGTGGTCAGGATACACTGCCAATGTTATCCATCGAGGAACTCAGGTTGAGTCAGGAGCAGGACCCCTGCATCTCCAAGGTGTTGCCCTTTGTCGCTGTTCGGAAGCGGCCATCGAGACGTGAGAGGCATGGTGCTGACCAGAAGGTCCTCAGGCTGCTGAAACAGTGGGAGAAGTTGGAAGTCAATGATGGTCTCTTGTACAGGGTGACAAAGGACCCAGTGTCCAAGTAGAGGAGGTCTCAGTATGTTTTACCTCTGAGTCTGAAAGACAAGGCACTGTCTGGCATCCACGATCACGCTGGTCATCAGGGCCAGGACCGTACTCTCTCTCTTGCAAGGCAGCGTTTTTATTGGCCTGACATGGAGAGGGATATCAGAGCATATGTCAGATGCTGTCGGAGATGTGTGTTTGGGAAGACCCCAGAGCCAGCTGCTTGCGCGCCCCTGGAGAGCATTAAAACCTCCGCACCGATGCAGCTTGTGTGTATGGATTTCTGGTCCGCTGAGGACAGTAAGCAGCGGTCGGTCGATGTCCTAGTGGTTACTGACCACTTCACTAAGCTTGCTCACGCATTCCTCTGCGCCAATCAGACAGCGAAGCAGGTCGCCAAGAAACTCAGGGATCATGTATTCTGTGTTTCCGGGTTTCCGGAGAGAATACATTCTGACCAGGGCACAAACTTTGAGAGCAACCTGATTGCAGAGCTTCTCAGGTTGGCGGGTGTAGCCAAGTCCCACACGACGGCCTACCATCCTATGGGTAATGGCGGGACAGAGCGGTTTAATCGCACGATGGGGAATATGCTCCGTTCCCTTCCGCTTCAGCAGAAGCAACAGTGGCCTCAGCAGATCCATTCTCTCACGCTCGCGTACAATGCCACTGTTCACGAGACCACGGGTTACGCGCCTTTCTTCCTGATGTATGGGCGTGTCCCAAGACTGCCGGTGGATGTTATGTTCAGGCAGGTTTTGCATGACCCTCACGTTGTTGATTATGACTCTTATGCTCAGTCTCTGCTTTCCTGTCTAAGGAGTGCAATGGAGATCGCTCAGAAGCACTACACGGCTGAGCAGCAGCATCAGGCGCGACAGTACAACAGACATGCCAAGGGCACTGTCCTGTCTGTCGGGGATCGTGTTTTGGTTGCGAACCAGAGTGAGCGAGGGAAGAGAAAGTTGGCTGACAAATGGGAGAACGGAGTGTACACGGTTGTGGGTGTCAACCCCAATATCCACGTCTACAAGATTCAGGATGCAGAGGGGCACACCAGGGTGGTGCACAGGAACCGTTTGTTGGAGGTCAACTTCTTGCCCCTTCCTGAGTTAGATCAGTGTGAGGAGTCCAGTACAACCAGTCAGTTGTTTGACTGCGCAGAGTCCGATGAGGAGGACAGTGCAGATGTCCTGACGGTCTCAGGGGATACAGTGGGGCTAGCAGTCTCATCACTTGGAGACTCGCCTAGATCTGAGTGGGCAGAAGCGGAAGAGTTCATTCCGTCTAGTCTGGTAGTCAGTCCTGTGGGGGCCACTGCTCAGTCTCCACCCAACACACACGCACCACACAACACACATGCACCACACATAGAGGCATCACACTCACTCGATGTAGGTGTTATATCTCACACTGATTCGTACACAGGGGCACCACCCTCACTCGATACAGATGTTGCAGCTCGCACTGTCTCACGCACACAAGTAGAGAGCGATGGTCGGGTTAGGACACGCACAGGGAGGGTGGTGAGGTCAGTGAACAGGTTAATAGAATCTATGGCTCAGATGCCATTTCTACGGAGTGTGAGGGTTTGAACTTTGATGGAGGTTGGAGTCATTCAAACTAGTTTAATGTAAGTTATTAGGTGTCTATCAGACAGGGTTGTTTTGGGCCAAGTGCATGGTGTGGCGTATCAGGCGTCACATTGATCTAAGGGAATTCTGAGACTTGATCAACCTCATTATTTTCTGGACCTCGTAACCGAGGTAGCTCCTAAGTTGACTGGAGGACTAGGTCCTTCTTTTCACTTGTGCCAGTAGTCAGTGATGGGCTTTTCCTTTCCTCTTTCTCTTTTTATCCTGCTGTCAGGATGTTGGTGAATTTCAGGAGGGGTGAATGTAACCAGGTTAAAATTAATGTTTTTATTTTATTTTGTTTGAGTATGAAATATCACCAAATCCTGTCTGTGTGCTATTATTTGTGTTTACTACATTTTATTTTATGTCATTATTTACTTTTATGTATGTTTTACAACGACCGTCATATACGTGTACTGTCGCTTTAAGAGAGAGGTCTTGTGGGTACACGGAAGAGGGAACGCGGGAGAGGCCATTTTTGTTTTGTGGGAGGAGTCTCAAGCAGCGATCGAGCCGAGCCACACGTGTTTCTTACCGTAGGACAGTTTTGCTGGTTGAGGAGAACGTAACCTTGAGTATCCCTGTAAGAAGATACTGCAAGCTGTGGGATAAAATCCTTGTTTATCCTTTCTTACATCGGAGTCCCGTGGACGGTTTCTCCTTCTAACGCACACGAGTGAAGTCCGGGCAGTGGTTGAACTTCGACCCCCACGTCCGTAAGAAACACCGCTCCCGCTGGAGGACTGGACGTTTGTCGAAGGGTTTGAAACCAAAATAAATGGCAAGGTGGGCCAAATAGAGTCCTGTGTGTCCCCCCTCCTTCCTTGATCATGATGATGATGATGATGATGATGAGAGACTGAGGGGCCCCTGTAATGAATGAAAGGTCACGTGTTTAACTTGACCTACTCACGGGTGTACGTGCAGTGCGTGTGACGTATACAGGAAGTTAGAAGGGCATGTTATGAAGGTTGTATGTCGGATGAACGCTAGTAAAAGCTACACAGTTAAGAACCTACGAAGTCGGCTCGTTCTTGAATTATTCTTATGTCAGTAAGACAACGCGTCTACGGACATTACATGGTGTCAGAATAGTCTGTGTATCGGAACACGAGCGGTCATGCCTGTAATATTTGCTAGTAATATTTGATTTGCTAATGTCCCTTACGGCTTTCCGTAGCGCCACAACAAAGTCACGTGATGTACGTAACAACGTCAGTCGGAATCCGGTCGGTGAATAAACACCCAGCACGAGAGAAGACGTCCTTGCTTTATTAATGTTATAAGTTAACATAGCCAGAGGGCACAGATCATTACATGGTGTCAGAGTAGCGGAGTTTAAATACCCAATATGGATTCGTACGGCGTTCCAGCTCCACGGATGGACTGGGAATCGGCGAACTTACCTGAAGCATGGAGACGATTTCGACAAACAACGGAGCTAATGTTCACGGGCCCCCTGCGCGGGAAGAACGAAGAGGAGAAATGCAGCTACCTCCTGCTCTGGATAGGGGAAAAAGGGCGAGATGTGCACAACACTTGGACACTCAGCGGAGAACAAGCCAAGAAGCTAGAAACGTACTACGATAAGTACACTGAGTACATCACCCCCAAAGCAAACCCGATTTATGCCAGATATAAATTTCATGAAAAGATGCAGGGAGAGAGTGAATCCTTAGAACAATTTATAACTGAGCTAAAGCTCCTAGTCAAAGACTGTGGCTACCCAAATGCCGACGAGATGGTCAGGGACCGCATCGTGTTTGCCACCAACTCACCCAGAGTGAGAGAAAAGCTACTTAGCCAGGGAGCTGAGCTAACGCTAGAAAAGGCCATAGATGTAGCCCGCTCACACGAGCTAGCAAAGCAACAGCTAAAGTCTATGGGCCAGGGCAGCACACATGAAACGGTGCACGCAATAGGCAGAAAGACTTACAAACCGAACGCACCCAAAGCAGCTAACGCTAACTTCAGACAAAGGGAGGGTAACGTTAGCACCGCCGCTAGGGCGTGTAGCTATTGTGGAGGGCTACACGGCGCTAAAGCCACTTGCCCAGCTAAGGGTAAACAATGCATTAAATGCAAGAAGCTCAATCATTTTGCTAAAGTATGCAAGTCTAGCTCCCAGGGACAGACAAAGTACTACCGCGGCACAGTACATGCCGTCGGAGAGAACCCAGAAGAGTACACCACTGACAGAGAGCAGGAAGAACTGTACTTCGACAACATTACAGTGGAGAGCACCGCTGTGGGAGAACAGACAGAGCTGTACATAGACTGCATCTCAATAGAGAACAACGGAAAAAGCAACGAGCAGGCTTACGTAGAGGTTGGAATTGGCACACCTCCACAGAAGGTAAAGTTTAAACTAGACACTGGGGCACAGGCCAATACTATTCCCACCAACCTGTTCCAGGCGCTGTTCAAAAATGTGACACTGAAACCAGCAATACACAGACTCACTGAATATGGAGGAGGCGCGCTGAGCGTGAAAGGCACATGCAAACTCAAATGTAAGTACAGAGACAATGCAATTATGCTGGACTTTTACGTCATTGACACAAACGCCCCACCAGTCATGGCAATGAAAACATGCCGTGACCTAAACTTGGTAAAAATAGTGATGGCTGTGAGCGAGGAAAACAATGTCACATCACAGAGCATAATGGATGAGTATGCAGATGTTTTCCAGGGAATAGGAGAGTTCCCAGGCGAGTGCACCTTCCGTGTCACACCAGATGCAACGCCGGTCGTCTGCCCGCCACGCAGAATCCCCATCGCCCTACGCAGCAAACTGAGGGACGAGCTTGACAGCATGGAGAAAGGCGGCATAATCTGTAAGGTAACAGAACCCACAGAATGGGTGAACGCACTCGTCATTGTTGAGAAGCCAAAGACAGGCAAACTTAGAGTGTGTTTAGACCCCAGAGCTCTTAACAAAGTGATACAACGACCTCACTACCCCCTCCCCACGCTGGAGGACGCCACCACAAAGCTTGCTGGAGCTGAGTACTTTAGCGTGTTAGACGCGCGGTCAGGCTATTGGGCCATCAAACTGAGCACTGAATCCTCAATGTTGACGACATTTAACACAGTGTTTGGCAGGTATCGTTTCCTCAGACTGCCATTCGGAATCGTGTCCGCTCAAGACGAGTTCCAGAGACGCGTGGATGAAACATATGAAGGATTGGACGGTGTGACGGCCATAGTGGACGACATACTAGTGTTCGGCAAGACTAAAGAGGAACATGACCAGCGTCTCAGAGCGATGCTGAAGCGCACAAGGGAGCGAGGGGTGCGGCTCAACCCCGACAAGTGTCACATATGCGTGTCCGAGGTAAGCTACTTCGGCCACACGCTCTCACACGAAGGCATCAAACCAGACCCACACAAGGTGAAGGCGGTCAAGGACATGCAACCCCCACAGAACAAAGCAGAGCTGGAGACAGTCCTCGGCATGATCAACTACCTCGCCAGATTTGCTCCACACCTCTCACAGATAAACTCACCCCTCAGACAGCTTCTGAAACAGGACAGTGAGTTTGTGTGGGATGCAGTCCACGACAAGGCGTTCCAAGAGATGAAGAATCTCATTACACAGCACCCAGGTCCAGTACTCTCATATTTCGACCCGCAGAAAGAGCTGCGACTCCAAGTGGATGCATCCAAAAGTGGCCTTGGGGCTGTCATGCTCCAAGATGGCAAACCAATTGCCTATGCGTCCAAGTCACTCAACAGCACTGAAGAAAACTACGCACAGATAGAGAAGGAGCTCTACGCTGTGGTCTTCGGCTGCAAGAGGTTCCACGAGTACATGTATGGACGAAAAGTGATTGTGGAGTCAGACCACAAGCCTCTGGAGGCAATACTAAAAAAGCCACTGGCAGCAGCACCACCCCGGCTGCAACGGATGATCCTGGCGCTCCAAAAATACGACATCCAAATCATCCACCGCCCCGGTAAGGACATACCGGTGGCCGACACACTGTCACGCAAGTCAATAGAACACCACGACAGTGACCTACAGGAAGGGATGGAGGCCCAAGTGCACACAGTCCTCAGCAACATCCCTGTGAGCGACACAAGACTCACAGAAATCAAGCAGGAAACAGCGCAAGATCCACAGCTCACCGCACTCAGACTAGCCACACTCACTGGCTGGCCAGACACAAAGAAAAAGTGCCCGCCCAGCATCCAGGAATACTGGAACCACAGAGCAGAAATCTCAGAAATGGACGGTATCCTGTTCAAAGGTGAGAGAATCATTGTCCCCCAAAAGCTTCGCAAGGACATGATACAGCGCATCCATGCCAGCCACCTTGGCGTGGAAAAAAGCAAATGCCGAGCAAGAGACTTACTGTTCTGGCCTGGCATGGGGAAACAGATCGAGGATGCGGTAGCAGACTGCAGCATATGCCAAGAACGGCGCAGCGCAAATGCAAAGGAACCAATGATGTCACACGCCATACCCGAGCGGCCGTGGCAAGTGATAGGCACAGACCTATTCACATGGAACTCACAGGACTTCATAGTCACTGTGGACTACTACTCCAGATTCTTCGAGCTAGAAAGACTTTACAGCTGCACCTCATCTGCCGTCATCATGAAGCTGAAAGCAGCAATGGCTCGACACGGAATCCCCGAGACTATCATCAGCGACAACGGTCCGTGCTACAGCTCTGGTGAGTTCCGCAACTTCTCACAGACATGGGGTTTCTCACACACCACCACAAGCCCCCACTACCCACAGAGCAACGGCCTCTCCGAGAAGACTGTCCAGACGGCCAAACGCATCCTGGACAAAGCCAAAGCTGAGAACAAAGACCCCTACATGAGCTTACTGGAGTATCGCAACACACCGGTGGACAACCTGAAATCACCGGCACAGCTACTGATGAGTCGGAGGCTGCGGTCCATTCTCCCATCAACAGCAAAACACCTGCAGCCACAGATCGCCAGTCAGGAGGATGTTCACAAAAGGAGAGAGGTATGTCAACAGCGCCAGCAGGCATACTACAACCGAACAGCCAAACCTCTGCCCCACCTGCCCGCAGGCACACCAATCCGCTTCCGGCAGGAGGATGGATCCTGGAGACCTGCAACTGTGGAAAGACCAGCGAACACAGACAGGAGCTACCACATCCAAACCAAAGAAGGTCAGATCTACCAACGCAACCGTCAACACCTGCGACAAAGCAGAGTGAACACTCACACTACACACACACACACTTCACAGCAGACTGTTACCAGCGCTAACAACAACACACAAGCCCATCAGCAAGAGCATGCTGAACCTCCAGACACGAACAATCAGCGACAACCAGACACACAGCCTGGTTACACCACGAGGTCAGGTCGCACGATCAAACCAAGACAAATCCTTGACTTATGAATGTTAAAAAAAAGAGAATTTTACACCAACCTGTACTATACCTGCTATGTTTTGAAAAGAAATATTTACAGCGTTCACTTACCTTGTGTACCTACCTGCTGTTTGCAGTTACCAGTAATGAAATGAAAAAAAAGATGAAATGTTATTACGGTGTCACATTTAGACAGTGAAGGAAATGTTTTACACTACTTTGTTGCAGTCCAGTTATATAAGAGTTCCACTTTCATATTCTTTCTTATTAAGATTGTATTCGCTTATAAACGTGCTCAACGTGGTCTGTATCTCTGCAGAGAAAGCAGCACTTTTCAGAAAAAGGGAGATGTAATATTTGCTAGTAATATTTGATTTGCTAATGTCCCTTACGGCTTTCCGTAGCGCCACAACAAAGTCACGTGATGTACGTAACAACGTCAGTCGGAATCCGGTCGGTGAATAAACACCCAGCACGAGAGAAGACGTCCTTGCTTTATTAATGTTATAAGTTAACATAGCCAGAGGGCACAGATCATTACAATGCCGAAGTTTAATCCGCCGAGTGAATTCAAGTTTGACTGCCCCGTTGAATGGCCGGAGTGGAAACAACGGTTTTCGCGCTTCAGGCTCGCGACAAAGCTGGATAAAGACGACGGGGAGATTCAAGTGAGTTCGCTGATTTATGCAATGGGAGGCGAGGCTGAAAAGATATTCAGCTCGTTTGACTTCGCGGCGGAGGGTGATAAAGTGGACTATGATATCGTACTGAAAAGGTTCGACGACTACTTTATTCCCCGCCGTAACATCATACATGAGAGGGCGTGCTTCTATCAACGTAGCCAGCAGCCAGGAGAGACAGCGGAGATGTACATCCGGACATTGTATGAGCTGTCTGAACACTGTGAGTTTGGGGACAAGAGGGATGAAAATATCAGAGATCGTCTGGTAGTGGGCATAAATACAAAGTGCTCTCCCGTCAGTTCCAGCTCACAGCGGACCTTACTCTGGTGAAAGTCATTGAACAAGTGCGCCAGGCGGAGGCAATAACAAAGCAGCTCAGCCTCCAAGCTAACCAACCAGAGGCCCAGCTGGCTAACGTCAATGTTGTCCGACGGCGGGACGGACGCCAAAAGAAAAAGGGCGGACAGCGTCATGGTGGCAGCAGTCCTGCAACCAACAAAGTAGATGAATGCGGGAGGTGCGGCAAGACGCAGCACACCGATGAGCGGAAGTGTCCTGCAACGAACAGTAAGTGCAACAAGTGTCATAAAAAGGGACATTGGGAGCGTGTATGTCACTCTAAAGCGGTGAGAGAAGTCACTGAAGAGGTTAAACATCTGTGCTTTCTGGGAGAAGTTGGCAAAGAGAGCAGTCAGGAAGATTGGACTGTTAGTTTAACAATAAGTGATGTACCAATAACCTTTAAAATTGACACGGGAGCTGACGCTACTGTTATCAACCAAGGGACATTTAAAAAGCTGAAGCCAAACATAAAACTGGGACCTCCTGACACATGCTTCATAAGCCCAGGTGGAAACATCAGCTGCATAGGACAGTTTCAAGCCACAACCAACTACAAGGAGAAACAATACTCCTTTCCAGTGTATGTGATCAAGGGGAGAGGCAGCTGTCTGCTGAGTCGTCCAGAGGAAGTGGAGATGGGTCTAGTGAAGCGGATGAATGAGGTCAGTGGAGTTTTCGGTTCAAGTGGACTGCTGAAAACAGACCCAGTGAAAATAGCTCTGGTGGAGGGTGCCCAGCCATACGCGGTGCATACAGCCAGACGGATACCGCTGCCACTTGTACCACTGGTTAAGAAAGAACTGCAGCGCATGGAAAATGAGGGCATTATTGAAAAAGTGACTCAGCCCACAGAATGGTGCGCCGCTATGGTGCCGGTGCTGAAACCGAACAAGAAAGAGGTTCGCTGCTGCGCTGACCTCAGGAGGCTGAATCGAGCGGTGAAACGTGAGAAATACATGCTGCCCACTATGGAGGAAATAATGCCAAGGCTCGCAGGGTCAAAGTTCTTCACAACGTTGGATGCAGCAAGTGGGTTTTACCAGATCCCCTTGCATGAAGACAGCAGGGGGCTCACCACTTTCATCACCCCATTTGGGAGGTATGCTTTCTGCCGCCTTCCATTTGGTATAACGAGTGCTCCAGAGATTTTCCAGAGAAAGATGGCGGAAACTCTGACCGGGCTAGAGGGCACAGAGGTGTACATGGATGACATCCTTATACATGGAGAGACTGAGGAAATCCATGACCGGCGCCTAGCAGAGGCGCTGGGGGTCATTGAAACAGCAGGTCTCAAACTGAACCAAGCGAAATGCAAGTTCAAACAGAAACAAGTCCGCTTCCTTGGTCATATCATCAACGAGGCAGGCATCAGACCTGACCCGGACAAAGTGGCCGGAATAGAGAACTTTCCTCAGCCCCAGAACGTGACGGAACTCAAGAGGTTCCTCGGGATGGTGAACTATTTGGCAAAATACGTCCCAGAGCTGTCCACTGTAAGTCAGCCGCTTTATGGACTGCTTAAAGCAACGACAGAGTGGCTGTGGGGGACCTGCACAGAACACAGTATTCCAAGACCTTAAAGCAGCACTCGCCACCGCCCCGGTACTCACCTTTTATGACGTCACTAAGGCTACGGTGGTGTCAGCAGATGCCAGCAGCTACGGGCTGGGAGGCGTTCTGCTCCAGCAGCACGGGGAACACTGGAAGCCCGTGGCCTACTGCTCCCGACGGCTGAGTGACGCAGAGACAAGGTACGCACAGATCGAGAAAGAGTGCTTAGCCAGCGTCTGGGCATGTGAAAGGTTCGAGAAGTACTTGTTTGGGCTTGACAATTTCAGACTTGTCACCGATCATAAACCACTAGTGCCTCTCATGAACAGCAAAGACTTGGATAATGTGCCCATTAGGTGCCAGAGACTGTTAATGAGGCTGATGCGTTTCAACGCAGTGGCTGAATACGCACCAGGCAAAACTTTAGCTGTGGCTGATGCACTCTCCAGAGGCCCAGAGCAGCGCTACGGAGATGGTGCTTCTCATGATGATGTTGCAGCGCACATTGATGCCATCGTGTGCCAGGTGCCTGCCACACCTCAAAGGATGCAGGAGATAAAACAGAGCACGGATGGGGATCTGCAGCTCCAGACAGTGTTGGGCTTCATCAGACACGGCTGGCCTGAGTATGTCGATAAAGTGCCGGAGACAGTCAGAGACTTTTATCAGGTGAGAGGGGAGTTATCTGAGGTAGATGGTTTAGTCATCAGAGGCAGTCGTATCGTCATTCCCACAGAGATGAGGGAGGTGATCTTAGACAGAATACACGACGGGCACCAGGGGATAGTTAAGTGCAAAGAGAGAGCTAGCCAGTCAGTGTGGTGGCCCAAAATGACAGAGCACATTACAACAAAGATACAGCAATGTCAATTCTGCAGAGAACACAAGAACACACAGAGAAAAGAGCCTTTAATGTCAAGTGAGCTCCCATCCAGACCATGGCAGAAAGTTGGCATAGACCTGTGTGAGTACAAAAAGCAAAACTACTTGATAGTGTCTGACTATTATTCCAGGTTTTTGGAGATCCTAAATCTACCAACAACTACTAGCAGTCAGGTTGTAGCTAGGCTGAAGGCTACATTTGCACGTTTTGGTATCCCTGAAATTGTAGTTAGCGATAATGGGCCACAGCTAGTTTCAGAAGAGATGAGGAGGTTCAGTGAGGATTATGATTTCATCCATGTGACTTCAAGCCCACACTACCCCCAGAGTAATGGACAGGCAGAGAGGGCTGTTCAGATAGCCAAAAGCATATTAAGGCAGGAAGACCCTCTCCTCACCCTGTTGACATACAGAGCTACACCCTCTTCTTCCACTGGAGCCAGTCCAGCGGAATTGCTCATGGGTAGGAGACTCAGAACCACCTTACCCACATTGCAGCATAACCTGAAACCGGCCTGGCCTAAAGAGGAACTGATCAAAACCGCTGACGCCGCAGCCAAATCGAGGCAGGCTTTCTACTACAACCGCAGGAACGGCGTGCGGACACTGCGCCCACTGAACTCGGGTGACGCAGTACTCACCAAACTTGATGGACAGAAAACATGGACAATGCCAGCAGTTGTTCACAGTCAGAGCTCCACTCCCAGATCCTACATAGTGGAGACAGCTCAAGGTGAACATTACAGAAGGAACAGGCGCCACCTGTTGGCCACACCTAAAACACTCACCTTTGTCAGCAGGGATCCTGACCATGTCACTCCAAGGGAGAGTGGAAACACGGATGAGTCCCGAGCAGCAGAAATGCCAACTTCCACACCATATGTTACTCGCTCTGGCAGGGTGAGCAAGCCTGCAATCCGGCTGGATTTGTGAGGCGTATGGACTTGTGTACTGTGGGGGATTTTTTATTTTTTTTGTGAAAAGGGGGGTGATATACAGGTTAGAAAATCATCTTAGAGAGGGAGATGTAATGAATGAAAGGTCACGTGTTTAACTTGACCTACTCACGGGTGTACGTGCAGTGCGTGTGACGTATACAGGAAGTTAGAAGGGCATGTTATGAAGGTTGTATGTCGGATGAACGCTAGTAAAAGCTACACAGTTAAGAACCTACGAAGTCGGCTCGTTCTTGAATTATTCTTATGTCAGTAAGACAAGGCGTCTACGGACATTACACCCCCCACAACACCTGGGGCCCTACCCAACTAGAACACAACGCAGAGCTAATGATGAGAGTGACGGGCGTGCAGCAGGCTGACCAGCATAGAACAGCATAGGACTGCCCCCGTTACACACGGAAGGTGGATAGTCTTGTGGACATTGCATCAGATGGAACACTGAGAATGGCGTTCAAGAGAAAAATGCTTGACAGACTTCTGGGTTCTCATCCAACCTGAACATCCTGAGCCGGCTGAGTCTGCTTTGCAAGTGTTAATGCCGTTTTCAACCACCTACAACTGTGAAGTTGGGTTCCCCACACTGGTTGGTTTGAAAACCAAGCAGAGGAACAAGATCGATGTAGCCCCCTGTATGAGACTGAAACTCTCTAGTGTGGAGCCAGACATTGAGTCAGTGATGCAACAGAATTCCTCCCATTAGTTGTTGACTGCTGCTACCTGTAAAGCCGTTATGCTTATTTGAAATGTGTAATTTCATAGCTTCACAAGAGCCAGTACAAAGATTTGATTCATATTAAAACAAATTTTTGTTAAATTAACATTAATAGTTCACTCTTTTAATGATTAATTCACATTGAGTTCACCCTGACAGTGGTATTTCAAATAAATTCCCATGTTTTATTCATCACATCACAACCAAAGGCAATAGCTCTGAACAAAATTAATATGAAACAGTAATTACACATCTCACAAAAATCAAGGTATATGGTAGAAGCCTAGCCTAATTTTGCTAGTAGCCTATTTATTACATATTTTGTATTGTAATATTCTGCAGACAATTTGTAATATAAAACATAAAATGCTATTGTAAGCCTAATATAGACTGTTTTAAAATGTTTTTTTGGGGGCGGGGGAGGGGGGGGTGTTGGCCGGCTGGTTAGGTGGTCCACGGAACAATTTTTTATGATCAAGTGGTCCTTGGTGTGAAAAAGTTTGAGAACCCCTGGTCTAGAAGACCCATAGAATGGCGCCGAGTTGCTCGACGAAGTGTCCGTTGTCAGCAACACCAGACGTAGTAGCAACTTGGCCCCGTGATTCGTCGTCATAGACCTCTCGGTGCAGCGTGGCGGCAGGGTTGATGAAGAGGCTAGCTCTTACTGTAGCATTCCAGCCGGACTTTATTCAGACGATGCACTCCAATAACGACTGATGGGTCCATGGTGCGGTATCAGACCATTTATTGCAGCATTTTACTAGTCACACCATAGACCCACCATAAGAGCTGAAAGCATATACATAAAACAATCATTCAATTATATGTGCAACCACGTTTCCCCCATAGCTAGCCACCAGTACGGGGTGCATAGCACTAGCTAGCATTAGCTTATCATTAGCGATCTCCAAAGGGCAGCAGCCGCCGCTTGGAGCAGGCTTCGGAGGCTCGGGAACGCTGGGCAGCCGAGCCCCGATAGGTCGGCTGAAGTGGCGGGCGACTGGTAGTCGGACAGGACGTCGGAACCGAGGAACATGGGACTGGGGACCTCCCCTGGCCAGGCTGGTACCCCAGAATGGGTCCAGAGCTGGATCCGGCTTGGCACCACCCCTTGATCGTTAGTTTACCGGGCGGTAGGCAGGCTGGCGGGTTCAGTACCAACAGATCGGGAGGCAGGCTACCGGTTATCCAGCCGAACAACTCCTCGCCGGAGGCCATTCACCCCAGACACTGGCCCCGGCCTACGTTGTCTCCGGTACACCAAACCATCGTGTTGTACTGTAACGGTGGTAGCAGCAATAGGACCCAAGTGGAGACGGTGGAGGCACACCGGTTCCGACAATGTTTTATTACGGGGAACAAAACAGCAGGTATAGATAGCGGGGAGGATTAGCGGCAAAAGTTACAAAACAGCAGGTACAAACGGCGTGAATGAACACGGGGAAAGCTCACAACAGACGAGGCACTCTGGCTATCAAAAGTCTCAGTGAGAGTGTGAGACGACCCGACAAAGCGCCCTAGCAACCAAGGGACATGTATATATACCCAGGGAGGCCAATCGAGGAGATTGGGCGCAGGTGCGCAGGAACCGGCCGGCCAATGGGAGACAGGGGAGGTTGAGCGAAGTTGAGCAATCCGGGTCATTCAGGAACACGGGCGCAGTTGGATTAAAGCCCCAATCAGGCGTGGGAGAGCCATGATCACAGATCATGACAGTACAAACATTATGCAGTTCAAGAAGAAGTGCAAAGGACTAATTATCAAGAGATATAGGTATGACGAAGCGTTGTCTCAAAAAATTTCTTATTACTTTTTTGTTTTTGTTTTTCCCTTTTCTTTCTATGACACCGAGTGGCTATTTGGGTTGTATACGTAGCATTGAGATGTGTTTATTCTTGGTACATGACATTAGGATGTTTTTCATTAACTTCTTTTTTTCCTTTCTCTTTTGTGTTTTTGGCGTGTTTTTTTTCCTCTCTTATTGTTTACAGTAGTTGAGTTTATATTGTACACCACAACTTGCATTGAATTTGAGCAATACAGTACAGTGGGAATTGAGTTTGAAACGTATAGAAGCTGAATTAATTTAAGAGTGGGCGAGAAGGGGTAGGAAAAAAACAAGTGTATACGTCCTCCTCCTTTTCAAACACGTAACAAATAACCTGATGCATGCGGAGATTTGTTCGCTGAGTTTGTGTGGATTTGTTGATCACTTCAGATTATTGGCAATGGTTTATCTGTAATATCCTGCTTATTTACATGTTCAAAATAAATCAATCATTCATTCATTCATTCATTCATTCATTCACTATAAAAAGGCGATTGATCGTCTTTTTCGCTCTTGAACGTTTAATTGCAAAGTTTCTGTCTTCCTGACGACTTGTCCCGGTCTCCTTCAGTAAAGAGAAATTACTCCAGAATAAATCTCTTACTCATTCTGTGGACTAGAAGACTGCTGGAAGACTCTTCCAGTACTCCTCAAACTCTGCGAAGACTCGCGCTCGTCGAGGACTTGTGACGTCAGAGCGTGCCCCCCTTCTTCCTAGGACAGTTGTGAGGAAAGACGACGGGAGGGAGGACCATGGAGGGAGGGAGCTGGGTGCGTTAGCTTGAGACTTAAGACGTATTTTTAACCTTTTACCTCCTCGTACGAATCAAAGCGGACCAGCGGTAGTGTGTTGATAAGTTTATACGTACGACGAAAATCTATTTTATATTTCGCCCAACACCCCCGAGCCGTGACGACACATGAAAACGCGGACGGTTAGCACAACCTGACTAAAAGTTAGCCTGCTTGGCTAGCGGTCGAGCTAACAAGAAGCGCCCCCCCCCTCCAGAAAAAAAAACAAAGTGGCGAAAACGTAAATTTAGCTTAAACAAAATTGCGCCTCCGCGTTACGTCGATAGTAATGCTGCCCTCGGGGATTAACTTCAGATACGGATGAGAGAATTCGGGGATCGGGAAACAAGGAGAACAACTGCGAGTCAGACGACAACTGCTATGTTGGGGTTGATTCACTGCTCTGGCAGCTCGTCTGAGTCCCGATGTTGGCCACATTCGCTGCTGTGGAGACTTGGGGGCTTCTTTCTCCTATTTCTGCTGGAAGGGGCCGTCTGCCTCGCCAACCCAAGCAGCGCTCCGGGGTTCAACAATAACAATCACCCCAGTGTCAACATATACATGAGCGTGGAGGAAGTGAAGAAGCTGTTGGGTAAGGGAGCTTGAGTACGGCCTCTGTTTGTAAAGTCTGATTCCCTATTAGTTAAATAACTTGGGTTGAACTCGTGTGGCAGCAATCTGTTTGCTCGTTGCGGTCGAGTTGTCACCCAGTGCCCATGCACTTATCGGCTTTCCTTTGCAATCAAAGCAGTACTAAGTTGTGTTGAACCGCGGTGTGTAGTTGGAAATGTATTACGTAGTCCCATTAATAGCCCTGTGCTGGTGTCATTGGGGTCAGCGAGGGTACCTGTGTGCCAAAAGGATGAAAGGGCTAATCTGGCCTTCAAACTAATCGGTGATCATAAACACTGGTGTTAAAACATCTGAAATCAACGGAAACGGCTATATTTTTTTTCAGTTCAGTTTACTTGAAAATTTACTTGGTGAGCCCAATGGCTTCAAATGTTCTTGTTGTCAAAATGGATTTATCACAAATAACATGAGTATGGCATGTTTTGACTAGATGATGGTTTATTTGCGTTAATTTAATTGTCTGACCCTCAGAATGTTCCTATGATCCAGGGAGGTGTCATGTCACACGCAGATCGAAAAGAGCTACAGACTTGGACAAGTACACCGTTGTAAAAGTCATTTTCTATAGGATGCATAGGTTGCATGCCTTTTGCTTCATTCATGTCATTCATTTTGTCTTTTTATTCAGTTATTGGTGAGGTTAAAAACGTATCGTGAAATAGAGGTTTATGTGAGATAAAAAGGTCTTTAAGTAGCTGTAATACATTCAAAATATGACTAGAGATCATTTTTGCAATTAATAGCCTTTCTAGACAGGCAAGTGATTAAAGACTGTCGGCCATAGATAAAGGAATACCAGCATATATTTCCTGGAGTGGTATTCATTCATAGCACAGGCTGATTTCATAATGTAAATGCAGCTCAACAGTGATCACGATGTATTCATCTCCATGATAGCGGTGTAAAGTTTGTCTTAGATGCTGTCTCGGAATAAATACAAAAATATTCTGTTGGAGTCTTACTTACAGTGTTAGGGTGTGACTGACATTTGTTTTACGCTGTAAATTTGGCCTAAGAGGATTGTTGGCTACTGGATGACAGTTTGTGTAACAGTAACGGCCTCTGTAGTCTTGTCAATGTTTAACTTGGAAATAAAACATATCATAGGATGAAAGGGACTGTTTTCTTATACGTCCTGCATGGTCACAAAATTTGTCCCTCAAGAAAGCCAGAATTTCTGTATGTGAATATTTCTCTAAGAAAACAAAAGTTTGTGTTAATGTAATTAATTGGGTTTCTAGAAGCTGAATTTTCCAACCTCCACGATTGAGCTTTTCTGAATTAAGATTGCTTGACCAGCTAATAAATTTTTGGGAATTTTTAATGGAGCCAGGCCCAGCCTACGAACAGCTTAGTCAATTTGGTTTTTATAATTCTCAGTTAT
This sequence comes from Lampris incognitus, assembly GCF_029633865.1. Lineage (NCBI taxonomy): Eukaryota > Metazoa > Chordata > Actinopteri > Lampriformes > Lampridae > Lampris > Lampris incognitus. Next base: position 75,931,006 of record NC_079213.1, read on the forward strand.
GGCAACATTGGTTAATTTAGGTGAATGTGATTCACAAAAGGAGTGCATGTAGGCTAAACAAACTGCATCTTCCAGTGATGTTTCTAAATGTTTCATCATTTATTCAATTCTGGGGGTCAGGGTGTATTAATTACTTCCGGGAATGTATAGATTTCAATTTTGCATTAATACCAATATAATATTGGTCATAAAACAGGTAATTCACTTTTGGACAAAACATTTAGTACATTTTCTGACAACTGTTGTGCTGAATGGGTTACAAAAAGGCACCCGTTATGGTTTCCGCCTGTTTGACTGAGATCTGTCCAACTCTTTGCACACTGCAACCCATATGCTTGGCAATTTGTAGGCCATGGATAATTGCACGTAACTGCAAAAATAAAGGAAACACTTGTGAATGCAGAATACAAAATATACTGAAAACAGGTGAAGTGCAGTTTCCAAGTATGTTTTTGGTTTTGGTGTACTCACCCACAAACAGACCAGGATAAATGCCAGCGAATACAGTTCCATTCTGAATGAACATGGCCATTCTTTGACACAGCATTTTATTTTTTAAATGATTGCAGTGGTCTCTTGTTGGGATGTCTGTGTTCCCATCTGAAGGGTGAGGGGGTGCTTTAGTATTTTATGAGCAAATGCCAATGATAAAATACCTTGCAGGGGAATGGTGTTGCATCCCTCACAAAAACATTTCAAGTACTTGCAAACCCACACCGAACTGCTCTGTAGTATCCTGACAAGACATTTTGTGATGGTGCTTCCCTTAGTTTAGCAGTTACCTTGCATACTCCAGAAAAGGAATTGGCTTGTGGTTGATGAGAGGTCCATTTAAATAGTGTTAGTTTAGTTGCTTCAACTATTTTTTAAAATGTTTTTATTACTTTATTGATCCCCGCAGGGAAATTCTACCTCTGTTTTTAACCCTTCCTAGCTGTGTAGCTAGGAGCAGTGGGCAGCCGCCGTGCAGTGCACAGGGACCAACTCCAGTTCGTCTTGCCATGCCTCGGTCAGGGGCATAGACAGGAGTACCAACTCCTAACATGCATGTCTTTTTGATGGCCAAGATCACCCTCAGAGTTTTTTTTTTGTTTAAGAAAAAAACTCAGAAGCAATGCTATCAGGAGTTGATGGGGGGTAATGGTGTAATAACTAATGCTGTTAGTCAGCCTTCTAAGCCTAGGCAACATAAAGCAAGTCATAACAGGTTCACAGGTTTAATGAAGCAGCCAATGCCAAAAGCACTACATTCAAATATCATGAAATTAACCAACCACCCTGATGTTTTTTATTGACCTGCAAAACAAACAGGTGCATGTTCTTTATTTACTTCACATTTGGAATATTATACAGTTAAGGTCGAAATTATAAGCCCCCTTTATGAAGTCAAGCAAAACCCTTAACTTTTCCATGGAACTGACCATAACCAAAAGTGTTTATAGTTTAATTGCTTCCAGAAGAACAAAGACAAAATCTCCACTAAGCTTGATTAAGATATTTTACTGATGCACTGAATTGAAACAAGAAAAAAAAAGACAAGGACAAAATTATTAGCCCTCTGACAACAAGGCCAAAATTATTAGCCCTCTGACAATTAATAGTCAATAGTGTAACCTTTCTGACTCACAACTGACAACAACCTCTTATGGTAGTTCCTAACTAGGTTATCACATGTCTCTTGAGGGATCTTAGCCCATTCTTCCATGGCAAATCGTTCCAGCTCACCCAAATTGCGTGGTTTTCCAGCATGGACATTAACCTTGAGCTGCCGCCACAGATTCTCAATAGGATTGAGATCTGGGCTCTGAGAGGGCCACTCCAGGACCTTGATTTTGATGTCCTTCAAAAAGTTTTGGACTGACTTGGATGTATGCTTTGGGTCATTTTCTTGCTGGAAGACCCAGCAGCGACCTAAAGCTAGACTGGCAGCAGATTTCTTTACGTTATCCTTCAAAATATCAACATAATCTTCTTTCTCCATGCATCCGAACAAGGTCCCTGTGCCTGAAGCAGCAAAACAGCCCCACAGCATTATGCTCCCACCAACATGTTTAACTGTGGCAACTGTGTTTTTAGGGTTGAAGGCCTCTCCCTTCCTTCGCCAAACAAAAGCAACATCCATGTGCCCAAACAGCTCAAGTTTAGTCTCATCAGACCAAAGGACAGACTTCCAAAACTCATGCCCATGTTTCAAATGTTCACGGGCAAACTTCAGTCTGGCTTTGATGTGCTGCTGTGTGAGCAATGGAGTTTTTCTTGGACGATGACCTCGAAGCCCACCACGATGAAGAGCCCTCACAACAGTCTTCCTTGAATCATCAAGTCCAGAAGAGGCCAGTTCAGCAACAATCATCTTGACCGAGATCCGGGGATTGTTGTTGACATCTCTGACTATTTTCCTCTCCAAAGTTTTTGAAATCTTGCACTTTCGACCATGCCCAGGTTTGTTTCTCACGTATTTGGTCTCCTTGTGCTTTACAATGATGCACCGCACAGCTGTTCTAGACGCTGTGAAATGCTTGGAAATGGCAGTATAGCCTTACCCCTTAAGCTGAGCATCCACTATCTTCTTTCTGAGTTCCAGACTGATTTCTTTACTTTTTGGCATGATGAAATTACTTCTTACCAAGAATTTAAGAGTAGTCCCTCTCAATCAAGTGTTCAAGTGCCACTAGCCCTGTTCATTGGAGTCCCTTAAGTAAAGTTCAATGCTGATTGATTGCTCAGGTGTGGTTTGAAAGCAGAAAATCACATGGGGGGGCTAATAATTTTGACCACCTCAATTTTCACTACATTTGGTATAAAGCAAATATGAAGATTTATTTTACATTCCAAAATATACCAAATAGGGGCCTTAACATTGATGAATGATTTACTATGTAAAGTTTTATGAATGATGCAAACATTGGGCAGAATTTTAAGGAAATATTCCATAGTACCTTGGGGGCTAATAATTTTGACCTTAACTGTAAGTCAAAGCGTTGTTTGACATTTGTTGTATTAGTCACTGTGTTCCATTTCCAAATAAGCTTATGGCCCGCTGGTGTTGAAAAAGAGCAACATCACTGATTGGTCCTAAGTTGTTAATATAGGGTTTACTAGGAAGTGTGGGTGGTGCTTTTGAAAGTAGTCATTAACAGTGTGAGTGCCACTCTCGGACTAATAAAGCGGTAATAGTACTAGAGAGCAATGTCCTGCTGAAGACTGGAAGCTTAGGCGTTAGATGACTTCTCAGATAACATTAACATACATTTTGTCATTTGGCAGAAACATTTATCCAAAGAGTCAACAATTAGCAGATATATGCGTGTCAACCAACTTGCATCTTGGAGCACTAAATAGTAATCATATTGTAGCTAAGAGATATCATGTCAAATGCCAGTGTACAGTAGATGCCAGTACATTCAAGGAATTTATTTTATTATTATTTTTTTACAACCTCGGTGTTTTATTTTGTAGTTTTTGACATCGAGCATATCGGTTATGATATTGTTTTACTCGCCAGCTTCACTGTAGAGATTTTGGATATGGAACCACCACAGGACTCAGCTTTAGACAGCGTCTTAAGGGGCAACAGAATACGAGCGTCAGACATGTTTCAACAAGTTTAATTTAATCCAATTATCTAAATGACATGTTTGGAGGTGAAAACAAAAGTACACATTAAAAGTTAATACCAGAAATGTCCAATATTATCAAAGGTCAATTCCATTGCTGAGCTACTTCCTGCTTCAACTTGCAGTAATGACCAGCTGGTAGTAATCATCAATTAACTACAGCGTGACTGAGAAGTCATAGATAATGGGAAATCATGTATAAACGCTAACTGAAGCACCAGGGTTTCTTTTTTTTTTTTTTAAAGGACAGATTTAATGCTTTTGTTCAGTTGCCTCGTAAGGCGCCTCCAGTGGTTGTCCCGTGTCCAAAATCTCCAAAATGAAGCAAGTGGGTAAAGTTATATCATAAGTGATACACAGTGGCAACAGTTTTGAAAGTAAGACCCTCGTTTAAAAAAAAAATCGGAATTTTCCTTTAACAACTGCATCATTAAGGTGCTGCTGGAAAATTAATTGACTGAATTTATCACATTTTGTATCAAGTTCCACCACTGGAGTAGAGCAAAAAAGGTTCTCACCTGTCTATTTGAAAGATAAAACAAGATATTCATTGCCCATCGTGTCCTATTTTTTGCTCCTCAAACAGGAAGCTGTATTGGCTGATTTGTTCATGCTGCATTACTTATTACTTCCAGATAGAAGTGATTATATGTGGTTTATGATGTTTAGACACCTAATATCATCGTATAATCTGCTCTAGAATGTTACAATTAATGCTTTTCAGATACATAAACAGGTCTACTGGTCACAGACGTTGGGAGCAATTAGTTCCACATCTTGAATGCTGAGGCTTTCAGAGATGTGCTTTAGTGAACAAGATTATACAATCTGATATAAGGAGTGTCTCTTGACTCTTTTTTTTGGGATAGTGCTGTGTGGTGAGAGGAGGGCTGAGGCATCTCAAATCATGTTGGAATAGACATTTGCTTTCCCCTATCCCTCTCAGACATTTCCTCTCCTTATCTCTGGGGTCTCTATTGCTCTGTAATTCCTTCAACAGATCTTAATCTTCCAGCACTTCTGCAGGACCAGTTGGGGTAGCTACAGAGAATGAACCACCTTTATGCTTTATTTCCTGCCCATGTTTTTTCTCATTATTCCTCTGAAAGCAACCAATGGTCCGTGGCTTAGACGCTGCCTACCATCTTGTCCTGACTGTCCTACCATGTAAAAATAAAGTTACCACTCCTTTATCTAGTCTTGAAAATATGCATTACTTGTGTTACTTTTAGGGATTCAGTGTAATTCCTGGTGATTTTTTTTTTAGTCCTTGTTTGAATTTGAAAAAATCATCTAGCACAGTGGTACTCATCCATATGCCATGGATATCTATGTATATGTGAATTTCAATACCAACCCAACATGACACTATTTAGTTTAACTGATTTAACACACCCTCAACCAGAAAGGGGAGGAGTGATCAGTGTAATTAGCTGGTGTACTGGTGGTTGGCTATTAAAACCCATATTTAGGCCTACATGAACCCTCCAAGGCACATGGTTGATAACCACCACCTTAGTGAATGATCAGATTACAGATTTTTCATGTGGCTCCCAATTAATTAATATTCGATTTGAAATTGTGTGAATGGAATGAAGGGATAGCATCTAGTCACAGAGAGACTTGGTGACAAGAGCATCAAACTATTGAATGGGAGGAAAAAAATAGCACGCATGTTGTTGATGTTGCTCCCTTCTCTCAGTGCACTCTGATGTTAGACCATGAGCCCCCTTTTGTCACTGTGCTCCTTTTTCTAAGCACAGTTTAATGCAGTGGTCACCAGCCCTGCTCCTGGAGAGCTACTGTCCTGCTGGTTTTCACTCCAACCCTAATCTGATTCAATTAATTAAGGTAATTAGATAAGTAGGTAATTGGTAGAATCAGGTGTGTCAAATTAGGGTTGGAGTGAAAACCGGCCGGATGGTAGCCCTCCAGGAGCGGGGTTGGTTAACACTGGTTTAATGGGTGATAGCTTTGAGCTGTTAGGTAAGCAGGTGCAGGCTTGAGGTTTGTCTGAAACACCTCTAGCTGTGTGGAGAAATCTCATAATGTTTGTATGTGCTAATGAAAATATCTGTGGGGAGACATCCTTTGATGATGTATTGGTAACTCTAGACAAAATACATGTGAACATAGGGGAGGCTGGCATCATCTTCGTAATGCCAGTGTTGCAGCAATTACATGTCTCATTCCAACCTCACATAGAAAAGCACCTCACTGGTGTTTTTTAAATTTAATTGAAAGGTTTTTTTTTCTGTGGTTATGGGGGGGGGGGGCTGCCCATGGGAGTGGTAAGGACACAAAAGAGGCCTATCTTTGGCCTCTTTGCTTGTTCAAAGACCAGGATGGGTCTACTCCTTTGTCTTGTGGGCTCTTAAAGATTTACATTTAGTTGGATCTACCCGAGTGTCTTTGTAGGTGGACCGGAACCTATTTGACATATGTTAAAGGTCGGTTAGTTAATATTTACTGGACAATCTTTATTCCAACCCTTATCTATAAGCACAAGCTCTGACTAGTCACAGAGACAATACTACTACTACTTTCGGCTGCTCCCGTTAGGGGTCGCCACAGCGGATCATCCGTTTCCATTTCTTCCTCTCTTCTGCATCTTCCTCTGTCACACCAGCCACCTACATGTCTTCCCTCACCACATCCATAAACCTTCTCTTTGGCCTTCCTCTTTTCCTCTTCCCTGGCAGCTCCATATTCAGCATCCTTCTCCCAATATACCAAGCATCTCTCCTCCACACATGTCCAAGCCATCTCAATCTTGCCTCTCTTGCTTTGTCTTCAAACCGTCCAGCTTGAGTAGTCCCTCTAATATAATCATTCCTAATCCTGTCCTTCGTCGCTCCCAGTGAAAATCTTAGCATCTTCAACTTTGCCACCTCCAGCTCTGCCTCCTGTCTTTTCGTCAATGCCACTGTCTCCAAACCATATAACATAGCTGGTCTCACAACCATCTTGTAAACCTCCCCATTAACTCTTGCTGGTACCCTTACATATGACAAAAAAAATGACGTTACTTTGCAGGTGGCAGGGCTCACCCTGTAGCGATAGGGTCCAGCATCTAGGAGGACGTTGGAGTAGAGCTATTGCTCTGTTCAACTGATAACAGTAAGTTGAGGTGACTCTTCCACCTCATAAGAGCCGACTTGTGGAGGAATAATCCCGGCTCAGCTGAAGGATAATGTCCTCACTGGAAACACCTTGAGATCTCCCTGTGGCAGCTGAAGAAATTTGCTTGGGAAAACGATGTGTGGGCTGCAGAGCTGTGTTGCCACCCTGACCCTGTCCAAGAAAGGCAGGATTTAAGATTGATGGTTAACTTTTAGGCAGACTGCTGCAAACATGAAATTTGATTCTGTAATCATCATTGCAGAACTTTTGAAGGCTTTTTAATGATTTCCTGTATTAATTTAAGTAGGTCTTTAATAGGATACTCAGGTGTGAGTGTCATGCAGAGAATTTCATTTGACATTTTCTCTACGATTTTCTTTCAGTCCAGTATGATCACAGCCTTCAGTATATGCTGCTTCTTATTTACGTAAAAGAAATGTAATCTTACAACATTGCTTTTCAAAGCAGAGAGAAGTTTAGTTTTCCACTTTTTAGAATGTCTCTGTAGGAAAGAATTTAAACCATTCTATTTTGCATGAAGCAAAGCTTTAGATTTCCAAGCGCCATTTTACCTCCTGATTTCATTGGATTAACTAGGTGCTTTATTTTCCATTTGACACAGAAATGTCCAACCCAATGAACATTCCTTGCCCATGGCTAAATGGTAAATGGATAGCATTTATATAGCACCTTTCTAGCTGCAACAGCCACTCAAGGCACTTTACAATCAATGAATGCCTCACATTCACCCCCCCCCCCCCCCACACACACACACACACACTGATAGTGACGGTATCAGGCATGCGAGGTAACAACCAGCTCATCGGGAGCAGTTAAGGGGGTTAGGTGTCTTGCTCAAGGGCGCCTTGACATTTTTTGCAAGAAGGAGCCGAGGATCGAACCAGCAATCCTCCAGGTACCAGTCAACCTGCTCTACCTCCCGAGCTATTGTTCCTCCAAGATAAGATAACAATTATAATAATGGAGTCATGTGCTCTATTGATGCTATTTTCTTGCTTTGAGATTTTAAGTCAACAGATGGACTTTGCACATTTGTTTAAGCTTTTTCTTCTGAACCTCCATCAATTTTGATAACCTAGCCAAACAATGTGACTCCCATAGGAAAGAAAGGAAAATGACATGGCTGAAGTAAAACTGCGCTTTTGTATATCTGTGTATTTGTCTCCTAGTGATGCAGAAGCAGCATCTTTGATTGTTTTTGCACATGTGACTAATGGCTAGTGAACTGCCTATTTCGTAAATCCTTCCCTGTGACAGGAGCTGCTTTCTTAACCTCCCAACTGCCTCACCACCTGCATTTATCTCCCATCCCCCAGTTCCTGTATCTGCTATGTCTCAAGACCTGTATCTGTTGCCTTGAATTCAGCTGCAGCTCACAGTCTGACTCAGTTTCTATTTATTTAGCTTTATTCAACCCAAAGGGTCAGCTGCTACAGCAAGGCATTAAAAAAATAAAGTTGTCTACAGCATACCACGGTAAGACAACATAAAAGGACAGACAATGCAGAATGCATGTAAATTGCATTGTGACGTTGACTCATCAATCTGTCTGACTGACAAGTACATTTGCCTAGACAGGGATGGCCATATGTAACTAAGACTTGAGGGTGTGAAGGTAGCTTTCCATTGGTTCAAAACTGGAGTGGATGCTGATAGTTTAAAAAATGCACAATATGTGGGTGTCATCATACTGCTCAAGCTAAACAATGAGGTTCCTTATTAGAAGGCTTGTGATTTAAGCATATACATTGACTGCTGTAGCTTGTAGGTAGTTTGTGTATACTGGCTAATAATTCTTAGTGAGTTGAACCAAGATGAATAAGAATGTTTTTATCAAAGGGATTATTTCCCTTTAGGAGGTAACATTTTCTCCTACTTTTCTGCTAAAACAAAAGACTGATAATAAAGATGAGTGATAACCCTGCTTGCTTGCTCACTCCCCCCTTGTTTTTGTGTAAAGCTTCTGAGTAGATTGTGGGAGCCCAAACTCCTATCTATGTCACTTGTCTTACATTTTTAAGGTCTCAATTACACTCTGTTTCATCTGACATAGGCATCCATTGGAGCATTAGCAGATGAGGTAAAAGTATTGTGGGAGTTTTCTGTTCATCCTCTATTTACGGTTTCCTGTAAGAGTGGCCTGCTTGAGCCCTAGTTTTCCATGGAAGATCCATCAGTGGAGTAGATCCCAAAAAAAATTCCAAGGGAATTTTGTCAGTGAAGAAGTGAGCACTGAGAGTCTGTTTCCAGTCCTTGCGTGGTACTCTCACCATGTTGCTTGTCTCGCTTCTCTACATAGTAGTGCAAATATTGGGTATTTCCAGTCAAGTGGATGCCACAGCTGCCCAACAGACATGACGATTGTTTTGACGGAATTAGGCATTTCCTATTAAAATCAGCTTTTAGTTCTCCTCAGAATTGTTTCCTCGTCTTAAAGTAGGGATAGGCTGTTTTTAGCTAGTTGGCAGTATCCAGATGGATATCTTTATTAGTTTTGTCAGTCCATTCACTGTCCCTCAGTATCTAAGTTCCTCATGCAAAATACGTGGTGTGAAAAATCACCAGTGCATTCTGGAGAGCCCAGTGCTATCCACCCTCCCTCCCTCATTCAAAGAACTGAAAGGCAATCAGAACGGCTCAGAGAAAAGAGCCTGCAAACGGCGAGGGAATGATTGGCAGCTGTATTCATTTCCTTTGTACAACCTTCCAAGGATTCTGCTATTCAGTGGCAGAGTCCTGCTCTAACCTGTCATTTGATCATCTCTTTAAATCAGATTTTTTTTCTTCTTTGGCTTTCTGTACAGTAACTTCAGTTGTCAGTAGTTGCCTTTAGTTCTGTGTTTAATAGGAAGGCCTAAGCTGTGTATTGTCAAAGTATCTCCAGACCTCCTGTCATGTGGTGTGGTGTGGCACAGCATATCCTGATTATGTGTTGTGTGTCAGCTTTGTTTATAGATTAAGTGTATTTCAAACCCCTTGGGAATAGAGGTCTGCTGGAAGATTCAAACCAATTGAGTGTTTGAAAGTGTGATGTACGCGCATGTGTATTCAAAAAGGACTGATGGAATTGAGCTTTGCATGCTGATGTTCTTGTCCCTGATGCTTGTTCAGTTTCTTGAGGAGATTCAGCAGATTTAACAACTGATTTTAAAATCACTTTGTTTTTCAAGAATTACATGGATTTTGATATGCTTAAGTTGTGGAATTAAAAGAAATACAGTTAAAAACAGTAGACAAGTTATTTCTTTAATAACTTTGCATGTACAGAAGTTTATCGCTAAAATGTAGCATAAGTTATTTTAGTTAGAAAATAAATAGAATGTTAAGAAGTAAACACAATTCCTTCATTAAATTCTATATAAACATTTGACTTGGTTCATACTTTACCCAGGCCTTCAAACCATTACTAAATTCACAAAGCTGAATTCACAAGCAGGCCGCATAAAAACATTGCCCATATTTAGACAAGAAGGGTGGTGTGTGAGGCCACTTAAACGAACCTATATTAACCTCAAGATGGTATGATCCTGCCACTAACAACCAACCCACATTCTGTTTGTTCAGTAAACTATTTTCTATTGGTTGAGTAAACTAAGGTGCCCCATTCAGCAGCATAACCATCAACATGATGGGACAGCGGCAGACAGTCTTGCGCAGATTCCTTTTTTCTTCCCAACATCCTTTTCTGCCCTTAGGGCGTGCCATGGAATAAAAGGGAAATTGATGTATGGCCTCTTTGAAGTAAGTGAAAGAAAACCTCAGAAATTGTGATTCGGTGTGTGTTTCTCTTTTTCTCCTCGCTGTGGAATGCTTTAAAGTTTGGCTGATTTTTCACGAGAGCTGTAGTGTCATCCATCGCTAAAATGCTGTTTTTTAGTTAGAACTTTAAGGTTCTAGTTAAGCTTTTCAATATACATCCCCCCCCAAATAATTGGCCTGTGCCTGTGTGGTGATGGTTGTTTCCCCCTCCTGACCCCCTCTTTGATGTCCATCCCGGTGCTGTGATGTTGGCCCGGAAGTCAAGTCACATCTGAAAGTGGTTTTCTGTTGTGACACGCCAACCTCTGTCAGCCTTAGCCACCATAGATCTAATCTCTCATTTGATTTTGGCATGCCCATATGACCACCTGCAAAGAAAGGTGCATGGCTGCTTAGATCTTAGTAAGGGTGGAATTTCATACATGTTGTCTCAATCCCAACAACCCTGTCCTACTTACATGGGGTGGTTTGTTAAATATCCAACAATGATGTATAGACAGATAATAAAACATATTGTAGTTATTGCTGTCAAGGCGGAAACACATTGATGTACATAAGGGATTTTTGACGTTTTAGTGGGGAATTATTTTTGGTTAGAGGAATATTGGTCCGCTTCTTACACTTAACGGTTAACACGATCTCACGTTTTTTAATTGAGTTTTTTTTTAAGCTGCTGTGAGGAGTTTTGGATTTTTTTGGGGGGGAGGGGGACCCCCCCCTTTTTCTCCCCAGTTGTATCCGGCCAATTACCTGACTCTTCTGAGCCGAGCCGGTCATTGCTCCACCCCTTCTGCTGCTCCGGGAGGGCTGCAGACTACCACATGCCTTCTCAGATACATGTGGAGTCGTAAGCCGCTTCTTTTCACCTGACAGTGAGGAGTTTTGCCAGGGGGACATAGAGCGTGGGAGGATCATGCTATGCCCCCCACCCCCAAACAGGCGCCCCAACTGACCAGAGCAGTTGCTGGTGCAGTGACCAGGACACAGAGTTTTGGATTTTTGTTGACTTTGTAGACCTGTGGACAAAAACTGTAGTGCTTTGCAGAAGAACAACTACGTTTCACATAAGAATTGTGTTGTCGCAAAGATCTCCACTCCTCCTCTGGCAGCTCGTGCATCTGTTTTGATGAGAAGAGTGAGAGATGTAGTGGTGTTTTGGAAAAGTGGGTGTTTTCAAGTTATGCAGCAGTTAGGATGTATCTCTAATTATAGCTATGTATCCTGTTTGTTTACCATAAATCATTTCAGCAGATTTTACAGGTAATGTGACCCAGAGACAAGCATTCAGAATCATTATATAGAAATATCCAATCTCCTCGTTAATGGTTTCACTTACTTACATTAGTCATATAAAGCCATCAAGAGTAAATTGCAACTGAGAAATAATCACGATAGACATAATCAGATAATGGAAAAACTCCTCGTAGCAGCTTTAAAGAGCTCTTGGAAAGTGCTGTAAAATTTGGCTAACATTATGATTTATTTCAGCCAAGTGTAAACCAACCACTCCACAGGGGATTCAAACTAAATTGGCAACAAGCCATTTCCTGTTGACTAATAAGTGATAGTGATGTAGCTCATGTGTCAACCAAGGTTTCTAATACCCTTTATTTAAAGATAGGTGGTATGAGCAGAATATCATATTAGAATGTTTTTGAAGTATTTTCACATTTGAATGTATGCACCTATTTCAATGTATGACCTAATGCAATCCTTTTTTGGGAAACTTACAGCATTTGTCATTGCTTGCCAGTGTTTGCTTTTGTTGTTATGGGGAGCTCTTCCCCCAAATGACTGTCTTGTGTTGGTCCATTGGGCTTATCAACTTTTCTTGACTATTAACTTTATAACAAGATAGCTAGCTACAAAATCTTGATCGTTCAGCATGTTTTTGTGAGTTCATCTTGTGAACATGTCTAATATGTTTGCTTTTTCACTCCCTGTTGAGCCAGTTTAACATTTGTCAGTGTTACAAATGACAGGGCTCTGAGTATATTGGGTTTAGCAAATGTGAGCCCTCCCTATTTATTTGTCTGACAAATTGAAATGTTCCCACAGGGCATGTGGGCTGACAGACAATTTTCCCAACAGAAACCTGATTGTTGCATAGAACGGAGCAAAAATATTTTGTTCCATTGTGTCTTAAGATTGTCTTGAGGTTGGCTTAGAAAATCTGTTGGGTGGGAAAGTATGTATCCTAACAGACTTGTAAACCACTTCTAGTTTTATCTATGTTTCAATCACTGACAAAAAGCAGGCCTCTTCAGCTTTTGGCGGCTGTAGTTGCTTGATGAAACCGGAGACTATGAGATCCAAACTAGGTAAGCCTACTCATGCCTCTTGTCCATGGATTTGTTTGGAGTTTCCAGTTGATAGAGTTTCGAGCAGGCCCTCATTTTCTCCTCCCTATATAATGTGGCCGGTATCTCCTTAGTGAGGGGCTGAGGGGAATGTTTATCTCCTAGATACTTGGAGATGGAGGCTTTGGGAGGCGCAGTGTCGACTCTACATAGGAGGCTCTTTGTTCTACCTGTCCTGGGCCCTGCCACCTGGCCAAGGCCACCTTTTGTTCTCCTCACCCAAAGCCTGCAACGTGATCCACAGCTTGCAAGAGAAGGCTGCATGTTGACTTCATGCTTTGCAGGGCCCAAAATAATAGCTAAATGTATTGTTGCAAATGTCTTGCGCTTGCTGTTTCATATTAACATCAAGTCACGTGTAGTACTTTATACAGGTTAATCATTACACATTTGAATGGTGCGGCTGACAAGAGTTCAGTCTTGCCTTTTGTAAAATTGACTTTGTAAGAACATGCCATTTTCATGTCATGGGAATACTGTTCCTGACAGCCCGGTCAATGATATTCTTCAATAACTATGCAGAATCCCTACACATTTGGAGAGTCTCTTATGATACTTTAACTGAGTTCAGTCAATTATCATTTCATTTTTCACCATTGATTTTTAATGAAAATGCTGTGTCCACATGTGTTGTGGTGAAATTCATAAAGCAACTGTAATATTATAACAGGATTGAATGAAAATAAATCTTGATTCTTTTTTCTTTTCTTTTTTTTTTTATTTTTTTTTTTAGTGCTACTGTCCATCCCTCTTCTGGAATCATTTAACCCAATGGGATTGCCTAGAAATTGGACTATCGCATATATTATTTATGTTTTTCTTTGGTAAATTTAGTTCTTGTGGAGAGTAGCCTAGCAAGAATGCTAATAACAACATAACACATTTTATAGGTGGGTTGTATGTTGTTTTGGTGGGTTTTTCATTTTCAAAGACTCCTCTGGCCTCTTGCGAAGCTCCTTCCACCACCAGCTTGATATATGGAAGAGTGCTGTCACTGCACCCACTACCATACTGTTGCTAATTCAGGACTAATCTGTTCCTTGTTAATTTCTCTGGTTTCACTTTTTCTAAGTAAATAGGACTCACTGTTTAGCAAAGCATAACAGTAAAAATAGTCTTTGCTTGTTTTTGTTTCTGCTCTAGTCATGTACTGGGAAGGAGTCTTTGCTTACAAGCAGAAGTAGAGGGGACCTATGCCAAGACGAGTATGTTAGTTGGATAAGAAAGTGGGATCAAACCTTTGGCACTAGATCTGTTTCTAGAGAGTTGTATTAAAAGTTATTTTGCTAGTATTCACATAATTCCAATATTTTTTTTTTTAATCTCTCACTCTTAATATTATTAGCGATTGAACCATGAAATGATCTGGTATGAAACCGCCCCCTCCCTCTCACTCCCTGTCGGATGGTTCTACACAACCTAGTGTAGTTTAAAGGCAACTAGCAGACACTCGGTGAGTGCAGTTTGATAGCTATGTGGTGAAGACCGCAGGACTTCAGTATTCAGCTAGTTGTTACTGATATAAGAGTAGGCCAATGTGGTTGTGCATCATGCCAACCAGTGTGTGATATTATGGTTAGACGCGATACGTTGTGAAAACTAGCTAACAGAATCCTGTTTACACGCACAGTCTCCTCTGCTGGTTTCCCTGTTATAGCTTTTAGAGAGTACATAGCCTCAGTCTTAAAATTTTATTCAAAATTGAATTAAAAAAAGATGATTATGCCTTTATGATATGAATAATTATATGAATTATGGTGGGTGCTACACATTGAAGAGGGTAACTCACTTCAACCACCACCAATGTGAAGTGCTTTGGGTGTCTAGAAAAGCGCTATATAAATGTAATGATTATTATTGTCCAGCCATCCATCCATTATCCAAACTGCGTATACCTTACCCAGGGTCGCGGGGTGCTGGAGCCTATCCCAGCAGTCACTGGGTGGCAGGCGGGGAGACACCCTGGATAGGCCACCAGGCCATCACAGGGCCCACACACACACACACACACACACTGACACACTAGGGACAATTTAGTACAGCTGATTCACCTGACCTACATGTCTTTGGACTGTGGGAGGAAACTTATTATTATCATCATCATCACTATTATTATTATAATAAATGCAGCAATATGAGCCAATGAATTGTGAAACAATTTAATGATTAAATGATATGCAACGCATCATTCTAAAACATTTAATCATTACATACTCATCTTCACATCTATATTGTTACATTTAACTTCATTTGTATTTCATAAGAACATGTTTTATTTCAAAATGCCTTCTTCACCACACTATTTCATTGTACGTTCCCAAAATGTAGTATGTATCCAAGTGTGTCTTTTCCCCTTTTAGCAATACTTTTCAGTGGAACGTTCATTTCATATTGACACTTTTATTTCATGATGATGCTTTTATTTCATGGTCTGATCATCTATCAGTCAACAAGAATGGGTTGCAGTCAGATAAGATAATTGGTTGCTACATCTGTTGTTGCCAGACAATGTAAATGTCTTAAATATGTCACATGTAATTCTAGAGGCGGACATCCGACAAACTCCAAATCCTCAGTGCAGCTCAAAACAGTACAGGCTGTTGAATCGCCTCTATCCATTAAGTAAGAATCGCATCTTACAGCTTGTTGAGGTCTTTCATATTCTTATTTCAGTATGCTGCCTGGCAGCACTTCGGCTCTCAAGTCTACTTATTCCACAAATTGACTTCTTTGAGATGTTATGGCGGGGCATGGATTCTGAAAAGAACAAACTCAGGGTAGGTCTGCTTCCTATTCCTTGTCTTGGCCCCTGTGACTGGCTGCATAGTTTTAATTGGTATCAAAGCAGTACAGCCACATGTAGAGACGGGAGTCACACAGAGTTGAGCATGAGGAAGGCAATTATTGCAGCCCTGATCTCGTGTGTGTGTGTGTGTGTGTGTGTGTGTGTGTGTGTGTATGTGTGTGTGTGTGTGTGTTTGCATGGCATGCTCCTGTATGTGTGTGTGTGTTCATGCAGGCACACACATGACTGTTAAATGTGTGCCTGGTCCTTTGTGCATGAGAACCGGTGTATAGAGGCATTCCACCGCTGTTCAGCCTGTGGTATGGGTTTGACCAGTTAGAATGCTCAGTAGCGCTCCAGGGATTTAAAGGAATTTCACTCCTTGGAGTCTTTACCTCATAAGGTGTCAAACGTCACAAAACATCAGTGTAAAGCCATCAACTAGGTCTGAGGAGGGGGCTGTCTGACTCTTGGTACTTGTTTAGAAACTAGTCTAATCTAAACCCCCCTCTCCTCACTGAGTATCTTGAGTTTGCAGAAGCCTGAGAGTGTTTCTAATTGAGCCAATGTGAAAAAGATCCATGAGCATAGAGCATTGAGACAATGCTCTGGGGTATTGAGGGGAGCCTGGGCACATTCTTCCCATCTCTTTTAACTCGATCCTCCAAAACTGATAGACTGTCCCCACTCCACCAGACAGGGCCTTTCTAGGACTAATGACGCTGCCCCAGGCCAGGATTGGGGATTTCGCTCCCTACATTAAAAACCACCATGTATTACCTGTATGACTTTATGATGCAGTGGGAGTGAAGTTTTGTTTTTGTTTTTTTTGCTTTACACAACAGGAAAAAAAACGAAAACAAAACAACACGCCGACACCATATGGTAACTTGACTAGCTTATTGCTTATTGACTTTTTTGTGTACGGGGATTTTCATTGCTATGAATTCACTCGGGGCAAAATGGTTAGAGGGCTTCTGGGTGTTGTATGGTAATTTGAAAGGATCAGAACTTTTTTTTATGAAAAGCATTCCAGTACCGGTCTCTTAAGCATCCACTACCCAAATTTTTCCTGGCGAGGAAATTGTAGTCATATTTTAGGGGTTGTCTCCCTTGAGTTCTGATGTGTTTTAGTTGGGCACTAAAAGCTCTGAAGTGCTAACAGATGTAGTTAGTCTATATCTGTCATTTAGAGGTAACCCCCAAATCCAAGATAAATATTTTGCTTTCTGTGTAATAAAGTTTTTCCTTTACTTCTGTGTTGCAGTCAGCCTGCTGGTGTGTGACTTTGTTGTGAATTGAGGGGATTTATGTTTACTGTTGTGGATTCTCCTTTTGATTTTATTTGTGCATGCAAAGGGTACTTCTGTAGGCTAATTTAGAAAATAAAAACCGACCTCGTGGATTTTCTAATCAGGTGCATTTTTATATACTTTGTCCCCACTTAGGCCTGGATGCAGAGCTCTTTTATGTGCGTGATGACGTAGTGAATCATTATGCGCTATCCTTCACCTTGCCTGTGCCCAGTGAGACCAACAGTCTGCACTTCACATGGCATTCCAAGACGAAGGTAAGGCTCTGGGTAATCAGCAGGTCATCTCGTACACATGCTCTCTATCTCACAGCTGTATTTCATCTACATTATTGTCTCTGTCCATCCACAGGTTGACTACCGACTTGGCTTCCTTGTTGAGAACCCTGCAGCCATGAACCAACCACAGAGTAACATCTCCAGTCAGGGGGAGGTGCCCCGTGTCACTTCTGGTATGTTGCATGCTAACTTGACTAGCTTATTGATTTTCATGTGTTCAATGATTTTGATTGCTATGAATTCAGTCAGGAGAAAATGGTTAGATTTGAGGGTCCTCCCCTTGGTATGTTAAGGTTTAACTCTAATGTGAAGAACAAAAAAAAAACCTGGCCTTTTCAGCAGATTCTCTAATCACTTGCTGTCAGTGTTGCCATACCTGAATAGATTTCTGGTTAATACAAGCTCTCCCCATACCTTCTATAATACCCCTTTCACACTGAACTAAAATCCTCGGTTTTTGAATCCCCTTTAGTGTGAAAGGATCTTGGAAATCAGCCTTGGGTATGGTACAGCAGTCTTCCTTGGCATGAGCACAGCAGTTTCCTAGCATCATGACTGTGTAATCAGGTCTCAAGAATCCTAGCATTGCATGTTTGACGTGTTGTTTTTGTATTCTGGTCATGTATTTTTTTTCAACCTCAGTGTTAGCAAGGATGTGATAAACATAGAGTGATCATAGGACAGGATGAGTGACCATAGTGCAGAGTGGTGTCTGACATTACTAAAATGTAGGGATTTGAAAGAGACTTAAAATCAGTCCTAGGATATGAAACTCAGGGAAATACCAGGATTTTGGTGTAAATACACACGGCTACCTTTTTACCTTTTCCCACACTTGCATTCTGCCCTGGTAAATTGTGTTTGGCATCTAAATTAATCTAATTTTATATTCCTCTCCCAAAATATCACAGTCATTCAGAATATTACATAAACAAGACAAACTGTTAGATTAGCTTTGACACATCCTTTGCAAATGAT
The DNA here is from genome assembly GCF_029633865.1 of Lampris incognitus. Taxonomy (NCBI): domain Eukaryota; kingdom Metazoa; phylum Chordata; class Actinopteri; order Lampriformes; family Lampridae; genus Lampris; species Lampris incognitus. The sequence continues at coordinate 75,949,240 of NC_079213.1, forward strand.
ATATTTAGTCCATGGGCCAGACCAGATATTGGTACCATCTGGGTGGGCAAATTCTACTTGTGATTTTTCTTATACCTATACATTCCTAGTTTATGTTTTGATATGATAGACCTCTCAGACGGGTAGCTTTTTAGTGGCTATCACCTCATGAAGTAAACCACCCCTGAAAGTAAACTGCATTTTTGCTGCAGGATTATATCCTGGTTTAGGCTCATGGTCAAGACACTTTTCAGTGTTTTATAATATTGTGTTTGGTATCATTTTAAAGGGTGCTTTCTACGCTTTCCTTCAAGCCCACTGGTGAAACTCTCTGACAAACATATAGGTCACTGGAGCTCTTCAAACCATAAAAAACACACATTTTTCTACAATTTTCGCCTAAACTATATAATTTATTTAAGCCCTGTGGTATCAGGTAACATCAGAGACACAAAAGACAAAAACTGGAATACTCTCAGGACTCCAAGGATTTAGGAAATGTATACTATACCCATACTATTTCATTGTTAGATGTGATTTCAGGCCTAAAATAGGAGGGATGACTCTGGCCAAAATTTCTCAAGTTGTCTTCACAGGTTTGTTAGGTAAATGTAAAATTGTGTTTCCATAGCTCTTTAAGTATGCCTTGCCAAGTAAGTGTAAATGTATGAACATTTTTGGCCACACCTATAGCAGGTAAGTAAGGTAGGTAAGTGTATAACCATGTTGTTTCCACAGGTAGGCTATAAAAAGTAAGTAAGGTAATAGGTGTATAACTATGTTGTTTCCACAGGTAGGCTATGTAAGGTAGGTAAGTGTATAACTATGTTGTTTTCACAGGTAGGCTATAAAAGGTAAGTAAGATAGGTAAGCACAATATATGACTATTTTTGTTTCCACAGGTATGTGAGAGAAGTATGCCAGGTAAAGTTTGTCAAAAGTAGTTTAATTTGTTAAGATGTACACTACCGTTCAAAAGTTTGGGATCACCCAAACAATTTCGTGTTTTCCATGAAAAGTCACACTTATTCACCACCATATGTTGTGAAATGAATGGAAAATAGAGTCAAGACATTGACAAGGTTAGAAATAATGATTTGTATTTGAAATAAGATTTTTTTTACATCAAACTTTGCTTTCGTCAAAGAATCCTCCATTTGCAGCAATTACAGCATTGCAGACCTTTGGCATTCCAGCTGTTAATTTGTTGAGGTAATCTGGAGAAATTGCACCCCACGCTTCCAGAAGCAGCTCCCACAAGTTGGATTGGTTGGATGGGCACTTCTTTGAGCAGATTGAGTTTCTGGAGCATCACATTTGTGGGGTCAATTAAACGCTCAAAATGGCCAGAAAAAGAGAACTTTCATCTGAAACTCGAAGATTGATTGAAGATTTCCTACACCGGTGTGTACTACTCCCTTCAGAGGACAGCACAAACAGGCTCTAACCAGAGTAGAAAAAGAAGTGGGAGGCCGCGTTGCACAACTGAGCAAGAAGATAAGTACATTAGAGTCTCTAGTTTGAGAAACAGACGCCTCACAGGTCCCCAACTGGCATCTTCATTAAATAGTACCTGTTAGAGCCTGTTTGTGCTGTCCTCTGAAGGGAGTAGTACACACCGGTGTAGGAAATCTTCAATTTCTTAGCAATTTCTCGCATGGAATAGCCTTCATTTCTAAGAACAAGAATAGACTGTCGAGTTTCAGATGAAAGTTCTCTTTTTCTGGCCATTTTGAGCGTTTAATTGACCCCACAAATGTGATGCTCCAGAAACTCAATCTGCTCAAAGAAGTGCCCATCCAACCAATCCAACTTGTGGGAGCTGCTTCTGGAAGCGTGGGGTGCAATTTCTCCAGATTACCTCAACAAATTAACAGCTAGAATGCCAAAGGTCTGCAATGCTGTAATTGCTGCAAATGGAGGATTCTTTGACGAAAGCAAAGTTTGATGTAAAAAAAATCTTATTTCAAATACAAATCATTATTTCTAACATTGTCAATGTCTTGACTCTATTTTCTATTCATTTCACAACATATGGTGGTGAATAAGTGTGACTTTTCATGGAAAACACGAAATTGTTTGGGTGATCCCAAACTTTTGAACGGTAGTGTACGTATATGAACAACTGTATTCAAAATGTGTCCAGTCTTTCAGAACAATATTAAGACAATGTAATCTACCCTTCCTGAGACACCATGCCATCTGTGACTACAGTTCAACATCATCATCATCACTGTCATCCACATCTGAGTCCGTCAGCTGTGCAACAGGCTCTTCCTCACTGCGTTGGTTGGAACAAGTTTGTAATTCATACATGTTTGTGCACTTCAGGCCGTTGTTGAGGCATGTGCACTCTGGTAGTTGGCACGACCTCACACACTTGCAGGACATCGGCAGCAAGACAGCATCTGGTGCTGGAGAACCACACATCCACTGGATCTCAAGCTGCCCCTCATCGTCTGTGGTCCATCCATGGTCCTTGGGGCTTGCTACAGATGGCTGGGCTTGAAGAGACTGTTTCCAGATTGCAGCCTGATAGTTGGCACAAAGAGAATGCAATAATAGGCAATCATTGCATGTTGGAAGCTGACTAGACTCTACCTCCCCATATTTGGTGCAGAAAAGTTGGTACCGAAGCACGTTGACATCTGTAGTGTGTGTGGAGGGTACATACATGCGGCACGTGATTTCCTGCAGCTTCTTGAAGAGCTCATCAGACACATCCCAAGCACAGCCAAGTTCAAGGAAGGCTTCTTGGTATCTCTTGGCGTACTTCATCTGTTTGAGGGTGCTCACTTTCCCACATCCTGCAAATGCGCTAACAGTGTTGCAGCCGGTGAATGCATGCATACCAATCAAGGCACCAGCAACACTATCACCAAGTGATTGGCAGAGTTGGTTGATGTCCAGGAAACTTGTCTGGCTTTGTGTGCCACATTTTTGGTATACTTGGCATGGGATGTCTTTACTCAAACCTAGAGTCAGCACCAGAACATCTGTGTCATCAGCTGTGATGATCCCAGCCTTGTAGCCAGACTCTGCTGCATGACGAGCATGCAATAGCATGCGGATGTCAGCCTCCTCTTGAGAGGATTTGAGCTGTGTTACTTCCTCCCACTTGTTCTTGCTGATTTTGAAGCAGACCTCTTCACAGGTAACATATAAGGTCTTGTCTTTTAGCTTTTGTCTGTGCATGGGTGCTTTCCATTCTTCAACCAAGAACTTGATTAGACTGGCTTTGCTGGCAGCACTGCAGAGTAGTTTTATCCACTTCTGGATGTTGTGGCCGGAAACAGTACTCCTGAACTGGATCCCCAAGTCTGCACCTCTGTTTACCCTTTCTGCGTCTTTGATTGGCATGTCCTTGTAAACATCAAAGACCACAAAAATGCGTTCACTCTTGGCACCTTCATGCAGGACCCTAGCTAGTGTTGAGTCTGCCAGCTGTGCAAATGTTTTGTCATTCCCTTTCATCTTTTGCATCAAGCTCATTCCATCGATGATAGTTGTTGATGGTTCTGGAATGACTTCTGCTGGGGCAACACTCTTTTCCAACTCTCTGGCGAGAGCTGCCTTGTTAGTCTTGCGGAGAGATTCATCCCCATTAGCTAGGGCCCATGGCAGTGTTCCCAGGGGATGAGCTAACACATCGTTCATATGTAGCTCTGGGCCACCAGAACCATGTGGCCAAACAGATTCCTATCTGCCTTAAGAACTACTTCCTTGGCTTGCCCTTTGCTGCGTGGTTTCTTTTGAATCTCTGAGAATGTTTTCAGTTTCTTTTTTCTTTTTTTTCATCTTGTCTTGGAACTGTGTAATTGGCGGTGTTGTCTCAAGACGTTCATGTTTGAAAGCTTGATATGCTTCCTGTCCTATCTTTCGGGTCTCAAGCAGGTCATTGGCCATATCTGGTGGGGCAATAGTGGCACTTGACAAGCTGACAAACTCATATTGTTCTGGACTCAGTGGATTCACCCAGCAGTTTTCCAGGATATCAACAATGGACTGTACATCAGCCTCATCTCTTTTGATCCGGGGCAGTTGTAAGTCTGGTTGATTGAGCTGAGAATCGCCTCGACCCACCATCTCCCTCAGTTGCCTCAGGTAGGCGCTGCAGTACTCTGATGTTAAGTAGTACTTGGAGACAGCTTGAGGCTGAAGCCTTTTGTTCCTCCAGGTGTTTGCCTGTCCTTGTTTACTGTCTCCTCGATGGTCTGATCAACAGGAATTCGCCCAAAAGGATTTTGGCTGCCAATTTGGACAGAGAAGCCTCCCTGCAGAAAGTGGGCATGCACTTCAGGGTGTTCCACAGGCAGTTGCGTCATCTTGGCATAGTAGTAGGACAGGTAGCGAGCGTAGTTGAGCTTATCATAAGCAAAACACCAAGGAATCATCTCTCGGATGCATGCAAGATGCAACATCCAGTTGCCTTCTCTGGAAGCTCGAATCAGGCCCAACATAATCTCTGTCATATCAAGGTATGACATCCAAAAGGCTGAAGGACCATGCTGGGTCCGGAGGGAGTCTAGGTAGACCTGCAACAGTTCCATGGTGCAGTTGATTGAAACATTCTCAAGAAGTTGTTTGAGTGTTGCCTGACGGATGTCACAATGGAAGTTGTCGATGCTTCTCAGGGCTTCTTCAAGGTGGCAAACCTCTGTTGGATGTTGGTCTTTAAGCCACAGAAGAAAGCCTTTCCAGGCAAGCTGCATCAGTGCTTCATAAACAAGCTTGTGTCGCCTGACAGCTCTGTTGTACTTTCTGCCTTCCATCACACCAGCTACTGACCCCGCAGCAATGACACCATATTCCACACAGAGGTCCCTCAACCCTACATCTTTAAAACGTTTCCCCAGAATGGAAAGAAGATTGCAAATGGTGTGGAACACACCCATCCTGATAACAATGTTGTTGAATTGGTCATGTTTCCACACGATTTCTGTTGCTTTGGCATAGAGTGTTTGGTCAAACACACAGACGATTGTCTTTAACTGCAGGGACTCCATGATGCCTACTGTCTGGTTAAGTATTTCGTACACCATAGACAACTCTGTAGCAGGAGCATTTATTGTTGACAGGTAGCTCACAGTGTCCTTTATCAATTTGACATCATTGCGGACCTGGATGTTAAATCCAGTACAGCTGCTCACTGTCTGAGCTTCTGGGGCAGACATTCGAGCAAGCACCCAGACAAGATTTTTTTCCTTTGCAGTCTGGATCTGTATGGTAGTGCCAGCATCTAGACTTGGGGTGATTGGTGGCGCCATTCTTCATCCAGAATTATAGATGGGCAGCATCACTGCTTTGGGGCTGATACCTCTCTCCTTTGACTTGGTGGCTGTAGGCATGATTCTTAGAGGTGCAGATCCAATTACTTTTGCCTGAACAGCTATGCCATTGACTTGGTGGGAGGTTCCTGCTCCACAAATTATCTCTTCTAGCCGGTCTGTTGTCAAAGGCCAGGGTAGTAAAGACATTTCGGTAAATGTTTTCAGGTAGTGATACGCCATCCCTCGACAGTTCCATCTTCTGCAGACACAGTGCTGTGTCAATCTCTTCAACCTGAGAATAGGACACACAGTGTCCGAGGCGATTCAAGGTGTGTAAAAGTTCTGTGTTTCCTGTCAAGGACTTCACAGCAAATGGAAGCAGTAGGTGTTTTGGTGGCTTGACTCTGCCACAGATGACTGCAAAGATCAAGTCACTGCCAAAGGAGGTGGTAAGTCGCTTGACCCTTTCAGATGGACTTGTGTATTTACAGTTTCCAGTCAGTAGTGTTTGCAGGAATTGAGTGATTAATTCAGGAATGAGGAATTCATCTTCTTCTACATCAGGTGGCCACTCTTGTTTGCCATCTTGTTTTTGTATCTCATTTCTTATCAGCAAAGCTGCTTTTGTTACAACATCCCCGGAGTTCACAGATCTGGAATAATGTAGTTCCATATTCAAGGAGTATGCTGTTTTGGCCAGCTTGGTCATTGATAGGTTGTGTGGGTACAGAGGAAGCTTCCCGTTGTTATCAGGAAATATATGGATGGGTCCAAGTTCGGTTTCCAACCTACGGCGGAGGTGTTTCTTGGTTGAGTCCTTAATCTGGCTGATACCAAGAGTCTTCCTTGATGCAGAGATGGAATCTGACAAAACCTTAGAAATGTTTGTGATTTATTACAAAGTAGAGACAGCTACTATATTACTATTATTAATAGTACTACTATTAATACTGTGTAACTACTGTCAATTACATATTTTATTTAGAAATTATATTGGTGAAAACAAAAACTACAACAAAATCTCCTACAGGTATGGTAAAATAAAATGTCCAATAATTATGAAAAGCTGCTCCAATGGAAAGTTTATAATATTGAAGGTCTATAAATGTTTATAAAATAGTCTTGACATTTTTTTTTACTTATATTGACCCCTTTAAAAAAAAAAAGTATAGGTAGCCTAAGGCTTCACCCACTCAGTTGGTCTGGTCTGGCCTGCATGGAATAAGGACTCTTAGAGATTTTGGCCAAAGTCATCCCTCCTATTTTAGGCCTGAAATCACATCTAACAATGAAATAGCATATGGGTATAGTATACATTTCCTGAATCCTTGGAGTGCTGTGAGTATTTCAGTTTTTGTCTTTTGTGTCTCTGATGTTCCCTGATACCACAGGGCTTAAATAAAATGTATAGTTTAGGCGAAAATTGTAGAAAAATGTGTGTTTTTGATGGTTTGACGAGCTCTAGTGACCTATATGTTTATCAGAGAGCTTCACCAATGGCCTTTAATGAAAGCGTAGAAAGCACCCTTTAAAATGATACCAAATACAATATTATAAAACATAGAAAGTGTCTTGACCATGAGCCTAAACCAGGATATGCACCAGTGGCAAAAATGCAGTTTACTTTCAGGGGTGGTTTACTTCATGAGGTGATAACCACTAAAAAGCTACCAGTCTGAGAGGTCTGTAATATCAAAACATAAACTAGGGATGTATAGGTATAAAAAAAATCACAACTAGAATTTGCCTACCCAGATGGTACCGGTATATCTTATTTTGGGTCTTGGCCCATGGACTAATTTTATATATGGTTTTACACACCCAAACCTTATTGTAGAATAGGTTTTCCATTGTGTTGGATAATTAAAACAATCAAATCTACATTGCAAGAGGACACAGCATTTCATTATTGCAGCCCTGATCTGTGTGTGTGTGTGTGTGTGTGTGTGTGTGTGTGTGTGTGTGTGTGTGTGTGTTCATGTTCATGTGTGCGTGAGCGATATTGAAACGTTATCCTGTCCTGCATCATTTAGTTCACATTCCATGGAGGCAAACATGTCCCTGAAGTTAACCTGGGGAATTTTCTATTATTACCCTGAGGGTTATTATTTTTGGTGCCTTTTGTTTTTTTCTTTCGGTCTTTCTATCTGTGTTTCAATAAGTTCATTGACTGAAGGAAATGACATGAGATAACACTGACATTAGTAAAGGTGGGCATTGGTTCTTAGATTACCTGATTAAATTTTGGCAGTTTTTGGTTCAAGGTCATGGTCAAGAACCCGAAAAACGTGTCCTAATAATTTTTTGACCCTAATTTTGTCAAAGATGGTTTGTGTACTTGACACCGATACCAAAATTAAGGCTTTCTGTTTCAAAGATTTATTCCTTTTCATTGATAAAAGGATAAATGCATAGTTTTAAAGATCAGTAGTGGTCAAAGTTCAGGAGTGGGGTTTGTTGTGCCTGTCATTACTTTTTAAGCTATATTGTAAAACTCACCCCTTTTAAATTATAGAAAATCAGTGGATTTTTCAACGCGCATTTCCTATGTTTGTATTGTCAGTATGGAGGATATAAAGGTACGATATTAAATAAATAGTTAAATAAATGAATAGTTAAATACAAGCATACCTTTAAAAATTAACATTTATGTATTTATAATATTTATCTATTCATTACTGCATTTATGTAATTTATCTCAGGACCTGTATGTGCACACCATGAATAAATCAATTCTGTCATGAAAACTGTCAACTTGTCAATGAAAGGCCTTTGTTTGATTTGAAGGTTGACTGCTGTTGTCTACATTTCCCCACAGACTGGGTTTTGGTAGTGTTTTGAATTGTATGCCTTTTTTGCCACCACGGTTGACTCTTGAGGCTGCAGCTATGAAGGTCCCCCCTGTTGTATATGACAAGGAGGCCAGGTGCTTCTGTAAGTAAGGTGTGTGTGTGTGTGTGTGTGTGTGTGTGTGTGTGTGTGTGTGCGCGTGTGCTTTCACAGTCTTCAGAGTAGACCTCTTCTGCTCTGGCAAGGTGGATGGCGAAGCAGTTCTGACAGTGCAGCTCAACCTGACCATCCATGCCAACAACTTCACAGTCCTCAACTTCAAGAGGAGGAAAATGTGCTACAAAAGTAAGTGTAATAACATGGAAATGAACACGATTACATAATTAATGGACTCTTATTATTTTTTAATGGCTTCTATTGCACATTTAACTCAATATTGTTCTTACAACTCATGTTAGAGCCTGTTAAGCATGTACTGTTAGAAAGTAATATAGTTCCTTTTCAAAACATATTGCTCAATGAATATTCCTTGTTCTTTGCAAGAGTGGTTGGTTCTTTGCAATATGTGCTCTGTTGCTCACTCCTGAATGATAGCACTGTGTATCAGATACTTGGTATGTTGTGCTTCCTTCACGAGTTACAGTTGAAAATGTACCAGTGTTATTCTTCAGCTGTGGGCTATTTTCAAACCCACAAAAGATAATTACACTTAGCCCAAGAGGCTCCTTGTCATATGCCTCGTGGAAACAGATTCATGCCCATCTTATTTTGAGCGCATGGATTGAATTAGTAGCTGTAGAAGAATGGTGTTTGTCCATAGCACAGTGATGTAAAATGTCTGTTTAGTGAGTTTTACTGCAAAATGACTATTCATGGGTTGTGCCCATGTTACATAGTCTAGCCAAAAAGGATAAAAAGATGTTTGTGTAGCTGTCAAATTTGTTATTGGCTCGGGTACTTTCATAGTCATCAAAGGTCACACAGAAAAGCCATCTTTAACTTTACCACCAGATATACAAATGTTATGTGAAATATAATGATTTCAGTACAAAGTATTTTTTCCATTTGTCTTTTCCCTTCACTTATATTGTTCCCATGAAACTTGTTGTTTTCTTGACACTACAACTAATTTGATTCTCCCCCCTCCTTTTTTATGAAAGGAATCGATTCTGACCCAAAGATTCCCTCACTTCCCAGCAATAAAACCTTCCAAAGGCCCGAATGTAAGTATAGCTCGTCCATCATATTTCTGTACCTTTTCTCCGCTCTCAAAATGTCAAGCATCACTTTTCTCAATAGGGCTCAACTAGATAAGATAGAGGGTGGATTAGAATGGAGGACCTTAGTGTAGTATAGCCAGTGTTATCTAGCCTTTCAGTTACCAATCTGTATGGTCCAGGACCCTGAGGGAGACTAACATCAAAAAAGCACCCTGTCAACCCCTCCACCCCCACTCCCCACACCCCACTGCCCCAGAGTGGCCTTTCCTACTCTGGCCCAAGCTGAGCTTTATTCAGGTCCATTGTGACTCCTAGTGCCTTAGCAACAAAGCACCATTAGCTGCCTGGGCTGCCTCCCTTCTGCTTGGGTGGGCCTGTAGAACCTGGGGCCTCAGAGGCTTTTAGAGAGATGGTGAGGAAAGCTCTCAGACACTGGATCATAAGTTGAGCCTCTGGTATTTCAGGCCTCCATTAACTGTGAAAGGTTCCTCTCTCTCTCTCTCTCCCACCGTCCCTGTCCATTTTCTTGCCATGAAGCTAATATTTCAATTTCCGTAATGGCAATACTGCTGAAGCCTTCAGTAATGGTGCGCATATTTCATGTACACCACTGCTTCAGATATGTTGACCCTCTAAACCAGTGGTTCCCAACCTGGGGTCCGCACACACCTTGGAGGGGGTACCTAAGAGCCCAGGGGGTGCACAAGACTTTGTCTGCTCTGGGGGGGGCGCCAAAGATCACAGGAGGTGTGCGAGGCTTTTCTGCTCTGAGGTTGTCAAAGTGCACATAAATAAAAGCATAATAACTCACTCACTGGATAATTTATTGGAGACAAAAGTCTATATAAGATATTTAAAAAGATACATTTTTGGTCCCCCCCCCCTTCTATAATGTAGTTGGGCTTCACCTAGTAACCACACCTCTGTGACCCGTCAATCTGCGCTATCAAACTGAGCGGGCAGTGTTGTCAGATAGCTACTCAGCTAGCAGCTAATGATAGCTTATCTTCGTTTTTTGCTGCAGTCAGCAGCAGCACTTTATGAATGAAACAACATGGCTGAGAAACATGAAAGTGCGGATGACTCAGTGTCAAGAAAGAAAGTAAGGCTTTATTTTGAGAGCTACCTTAACTTTGGTTTTATGGAAGGACAGGACAAGCCATAATGTGTCATGTGTGGTGAGAAACTAGCTACTGACAGCATGAAGCCAAGCAAAATGAAATGATATCAAGAGACTATTGGTGAAAGTCAGGAATTTTTTGAGAGGAAAAAGCAGTTGGCACTATCAAGAAGATCCACCGACATCAGAAAAGCTTTTGAACGAGCAGGCAGTGATTTCCACAGAGCCACGGAGGTGTCATTTGAGTGTTTGCTAATTATTAATAATAATAGTTAATTGCCAAGGCTAAAAAGCCACACACTGTTGGAGAACAGCTTATCAAACCCGCCTCTCTGAACATTGTAGACAGGCTGTGTGGCCCACATGCGGTTGATAAAATGAAAACCGTCCCATTCTGACAACACCGTCAAAGGCAGTGATAAAATGGCTGGAGATTGTCAGAACAAGCTGCACGAGAAGCTTAGGAATGTTCCCTTTGCCATTCGGTTGGATGAAACGACAACAGTCAGACGAGTCTGTGCTCATCATTTATGTTCAATATGTTGACAGTGATGACTTGAAACAAGACATTCTTATGTCTACCAATCTAACCACAACAGGCCAGGCTGTGGACTCCTATCTCTCATCCAACAATCTGCCCTACGAGAACCTTGCCGCATGCTGCACAGGTGGGGCTGCAGCTATGATGAGCTTGCTGACTTTCAAGCCGACTCGGTGTCAAAGAAATATTTCCAGGAGAACGGATACAAAAAGTTTTGGATAGTCAAAGGACACGCTGTTGCACCCAGACTGGCCAGACACGCCGTTACAAGGGTTATTCTCCCATTCAGCACTACATATCTGTCTGAGACAGCCTTCAATGCCCTTGTAACAATAAAAACAAAAGCCCACAACAGACTCGATGTACACCAGGACTTCAGGCTGGCTGTCACAAGCACTGCACCTGACATTCCGTCCCTGGTCAAAAGCATGCAAGCCCAAGGTGGCCATTAGTTTCTGAATGAACAGCATGGCAAAGACTCAGTAAAACAAATGGAAGGAAGAAGTTGTTGTTATTGGGTGTGCCAAAAGAACACACACTGCCTGTCAAAAAAACCCCCAAACAAACGTTGTTATTGGTTTATGAATGAAGATGATGGTACAGACGCAGTAAAAAATGTAAGGAAGAAGTTGTTATTGTGACTGCGTGAGCCAAATAACACATACTGCCTGTCAAAAAAACAGTGTTATTGGTTTATGAATGAACAGGATGGCACAGACTCGGTAAAAATGTTACTGTTAGAGCCAAAATAACACATATGCCTACTGTCTGTCAAAACACAGTGTTCACAACTTTACATGATGTGCATGTGGATGTCAGATTACAACAGTACTAATATGTTGATGTTTCAGTGAGCCTGAGTCAGATGACAACAGGCCTACTCTGTTGGGTTGTTAAAAGAAAACAAAAAATGTTAAGGTTATACAAGACAAGAGACATTTAATCACAGATGTTCTAAGGATGGAAACAAGACATTTATTGAAGATAAAGGTGGAAAAAACTATAATTGATAATTTTTGCAAATATTTGGAATGAATCACTTTTCTCTTGGTGTGTGTGTGTGTGTGTGTGTGTGTGGGGGGGGGGGCTCAGCTTTTCTTAGAAGCAAGTGGGGGGGGGGGGGCTCTCCAAGGAAAAACGTTTAGGAACCACTGCTCTAAACTAATTGCACTTTAAATGAACTCTGACTTGACTTGACCCATCAGCATTTTCCTTTAAACTGACCTTTATCCAATGACCTGTCCTTATCAGTAGATGGTGTTAATGCGCCAACCACCTCCACTCGGGTCTTCTACATCAGTGTGAGCGTCTGCTGCATTGTCATCTTTCTTGTGGCCATCATCCTGGCCATCCTCCACCTGCACAGCATGAAGAGAGTGGAGATGGAGGACAGGTTTGCCACTCTACCTTTTTGTTTCGTCCACTGTAGCACTTTCTTAATCAAAATCCCATCTGAAAGAGGAGAAATACACAGGCTGTTGTCTATTACATTTATATTTTACATCTTCTCATTTAGCATATACTTTTACTTAAAGCCACTTACAAGAGTGTCGGCAAATTAGAAGATACGATATCTGTGTGTCAACCTACCATATATTATACATGATGCCTAATCAAGCTCCTCAGACTCTACTGGTTGATTTGAATTGGTTGGAATCGGGTGTGTAACTGCATGGTTGGAACAAAAGCCTGCATCCACAGCGGCCCTTTCTGGATGATATTGTCTACTCCTCACCTAAAGTCATCGTAGAGCAGTCAGTAGTAATCATATTAAAGTCAAGAGTGTGTGTCATGTCAAATACAGTCAGTATAAATGGATAATGGGTAGCTCACCGATAATAATGTGAATAATAGGGGTTTCAAAATATAGATTTGTTGGACAAAGCCACAAATCCGCGTCACAATCATGCTTGGGGCCAACCATGGATTAAAGTAGGCCTGGGAAAGAAATGTGTTTGGCTTTTTTTGAATGAATTAAGAAAGTCAGCAGACCTGACAGAATAGTTTTGTATCTGACCTAAGCACGTACACATAAATCCCTTATCCACAGTCTAAACTTAAGGGGTTACTTAAGTTTCAGGGTCTGTTTCAGCAGGAGAACCACTATTGTGGGCTGTGCACAATGTCACATGACAAATGATGTTGACAGTGTGACCAAGCTTTTGAGTTCTTGAAATGGAAACAAAAAGAACCTATACCAGAACTTACACAGGTTCTTAAATGTCCTAGACAGTTCCATGTTGTGAGTCATTAAGTTAGTGTGTAAGAGCTATTAGTTTGAAGAAAAGTTGTAAAAACCCCAGCACACAACATCAGCCTAGCTTCCCAGTTTCATATTTTTCTAGCAATTTATATTAATACACCCAACAGCATATCAGTGTCCAAAGAAAAAATAGCTCACCCCTACAGGGAGAGCAATTATAGCAAATTGAAACCTGAACTGTATGGTTCCTGTATTTCGTCCTTTTAACCCCCCTTCAAGTAATACTTAAAAGCGACATTATCTTAGCTATCAGAATGTGTAGTTAAATCTGCACATCCAAAAGTTCTGCCACAACTGTTGAGAATATATTTCAGGTCAGCCATTGGCTCTATTGTGGGTGAGTCCTTGAAAAGTTGCTTAAACAACCACAGGAATCTTTTTAACGAGATAGTCCTGACAAATTGAGTTGCTTTAATGATATCTTACAGAATTTGCGTAATTTGATCACACTGTGAGCTCTGACGTGGTGGGATCCATGTGTTCAACAAGAGGACCTTGTTAGACTGAATAAGAGGACTTGCAGCAAGATTTTCTGCTGTAGACCCTACAACTAGCTTGAAGTGCTGAGTCAGCAGGGTTTCGACTTGCATGTAGGTCAGGGTCTTCCTAAAGGGTCCTTCCAAGTAACTTTGTTATTAAGTCAGAGCACTTTTGGAAGGCAGGTGCCCCAGTCTGCAGTTGATGTGAATAACTATCCGCCGTCCTTTCCATTTTTCAGTGTGAGCGACAGTGGAAGCTCCCAAGGTCTTTCCCAACCATCCACCCAGACCACGCAGTACTTGAGGGCTGACACTCCAAACAATGCGACCCCTGTTACCAGTAAGAACTTTCTACTCTCTTTACACCATAAAACCAAAATTCCACACCAGAGCCCTGGACTGGCAAGCCTTTTACATTTGTGACGGTGTAATAGCTGTTGTTTATTTGCTTGCATATCTATCTAATAAATGATCTATCAATTTTAGATGGTTGGCCTATGATTAAGGCTGGGTGTTTGTCACGGAAGTCGCAGGTGTCATGGATTCCGTGATTCTCGCCATTTTTTTGCCATGTCCCCGATTCCCCCAGTTTTTAGTGCTTTACGTGATTTTTCTACAGTTTTGAATGGTAGCCTAACTGTCAATCTTAACGTAGCCTACAGTGTGATCTGTATAGGCACTAAGCATTTTAACCATCACTTCTGAACCGCATATAGCCTAGCATTGTACATTTTGACCTACACTCCGACCCATAGATTGTCCCAATTAGGGGAAGTTTACAGTGTAATGTTACGTTCCCATGGTTACGTTAGAAGTGCGAATGAATGAACAGCTAACGTTAGTCACGGTCCGATCAAAAACTTCAAAATGAGTAAAACTGCAATGACCTCCACTAAAGCACGATCCCTACACTACCCAGAAAAAACTTTTCATGTCAGTGGTGGTTTGTTATTTTGCTCAGTGTGTAACATCCCGGTGGACTACACTCGAAAAGCAAGTTGCGACAAGCATTTGCAGAAAACGTCCATAAAAAGAAAACCACAGATCGGGCCATTGAAACCGAGAAGAGCTGAAAACTGCAGAAAACTGTGCCAGAGCTGTTTCAAGCTAAAACAACCGCACAATTGCATAGACAGAGTGAGGTAATTAAACTTACAGAAGCTTTCACTTCAGCCAACATCCCTTTACACACACTGGACAATGTTGGCCTGAAGTCCTATCTGGAAAGCAATCTCCGCGACATCGGAGTAATTCCAAGTGCCTGTTAACTCCAACACACCTACCTGCCTAGCGTATTCGCGAAACACGTGAACAAGATCAAAGACAAACTCCCAAGTTTGTGACGGAATTAGCATTGTTGCTGACGAGACCACTGATGCCGAGGACAGATGCGTTCTCAACATACTGGCTGTATTAAGCAAACCCGAGTGTGAGGAGGAGTTGAAATTGGATGTAATTCTGTTAGATTGCGTGGTTCTAGACTGTCAATTTCAAGACAGTAAGCCAGGCCATACAGGGTACACTGACGAAATATGCAGTCCCCTTCGATCGAATCACTGCAGTTGTATCTGACAACGCTGCGTATATGACTAAGACATGGGAACGAGGAATTAAACCTCTTTCTAAACACTGTCCATATCACCTGTGTTGCACACCTGTTAAACTTGGTGGGTGACGTGTGGTGCAAGACATTTAAGAAAGTCAACGATCTGGTTGTGGCTGTGAAACAGGTGTTTACAGCTTGTCCCGTGCGTAAAGCTAGATTCCGCATGTATCTCCAGGAAAATGAGAAAACTGCATTCCACCAACACCTGTAATAACGCGATGGAACAGCTGGTTTGAAGCAGCCTTATTCCACATGAACCACTTGGATGACTACATTTACTTCTTTGAGGAAGAAAGACAACGGTCTCAGAGCACATCAATCGCTGAGCTTATCAGTTTGTCACAGTCACGCGAAGTCATCGAACAACTGTCAATGCTTCAACAGTATGCACCACGCATCATGCACACATTGAGAAAATATGAAGAGCCGGCGATTCGCTCACATATGAATTGCGCGACCTTGCGGTGTGGCTTGATGGTAGTTTTAATGAATGCGACCACCCCATTGGGAAGGAAGCACTGAAAGAGAGTGCTGAGAAACTCCAAGGCTACATGGACCTAAATTCCACGGCCCGTTTCAGAGAACCTGCTTCAAGATTTCTCAGTACATGTCGGGTATTCGATTCCAGCCAGGCCATATTCCTAAACCTGGACGAAAAAGAATTGTTCCAGGACATTCCGCTATTCGAGGACAATACACAAGCACAGCGTGAGTACTGTGCATACTGCCAAATGCTGGGAGAAACAAAGTGCGACAATGTATACAGATTCTGGAATGCGTTGGGATCAAGATTCCTATCCTTGTCAGTTGTTGCAATCAGATGTTTGACGGCCCCTGTCAACAGTGTTGATGCTGAGCGCTCCTTCTCCCATTACGGTAACGTTGTCAGTGACAACAGGCGCTCCATAAAAGACTCAAACCCCGCAATGTACAACATGTTGTATCAAAACAAACTTTAAATAAATAAACACACGGTAACCGTTTTATTATTTTAGTAATGCAATTTGAGCATAATCTGTTTATCACAACGTTCTGTTAAATTAAAGGCCAAAGGGCATGCTCTTTCTTTCCGTGATGGACCGAAACTATTAAATGCAGCAGTCTACCAATGCATTTTAGTTGTATTTGTTACTAGCGGCAACTGCCCGCTGTTTTAAAAAAAAAAAAAAATTCAAGCACTTGTTACTGTTGCTACAATTGCGCATGTTCATTAATTTACCACTACTGTGCATGAGATCTCTTGGTTAATTGAATACATTCAAGCTATAAAACACTCCGTGATTTCTGCCTCTTTCTTTTCAGTTTTCCGTGATTGTCTACAACTTTGCCGTGATTGCTCCGTGACTTTAGTCAATATTTTCCATGATAAACACCCAGCCTTACCTATGATTCCTGCTGATCTCAAACAATCTCCCCATGATTTTTCACTGTCAGTGCCTCAGGGATGCTTTGATTGTTCTAAGTCAGATCAGTTCATGTTCAGTTTAGACATAGCTGGATCAGCTCTACTTTTCATTTGCTCACCTACTGGGAAAACTGTCAGAAATGTCTCCAGCTCAACGCTGGATTGGTTATTCAAGCCCCTAGCCATTATCTAACAATATGTGACACGGTCAAAAATCGGTTTTGAAGTGGATATAAACTACTTTTTTTGCAGAGAAAGTGAAACATTAAAATGTTGTTGCAAGGTGTGCTGTAGAAAGATTTTACAAAATATTTGACGAATCCATTTTCCACTATGATAAGATATTTACTACATGCCACTGTGCTTTGAAGTCCATATGTAAGCTTGCCTAGTAATCCCAGTGAAATACATGTTAAGGTTCCATTTGATTGGAATAGAAAGTTTCCTCCAAAGCAAATTACACAAGCAGATTACCTCACACAGTGCACCTAAATTACAGCAGAAAACAATGCAGAATTTTATTTTTTTCATATAATCTTTCTGCATTTCATGAGAATAGATTCTCTAGTCTCTGGCCAACTGCTTTTTATGCATGTGCTGTGGCAGTACAGGACTTTTGTACTTTCACTTATTTGTAATGCTCTGTGTGTGCTGCTTTGTAACAGATAGAATATGATTTTATTAACATGAATTTAGATATATTTTTTTTGTTCATCAATACATTCCTCTAAACAAATTCCAAAGGAACAGGTCTGAAAATAAATGAGTATCATTGTGTATTCATGCACTGCAAAAGGACTTCAAATGAACTAAATTTTGCTTAAAAGGTAGAAGGAGTAGGAGTTGTTGGTTGCGGTTTGTAACACAATATTCAAAGTTGGCCCCTCCTTCCCGGCTCAACGACACCAGAAGTGCATGCCCCCTGATTGCAGTTACCAGAACCTATCCCAGTTTACAGGCCAACTTCATGTTGCTGTTCATTCCCATCCTCTCCTTCAGTGTATGCCAGCAGGTGAAAGTCAACCCAGATTTATTCTTGTTTTGGAACCAGCTTTATCCGCTTGGCATTTTGCCTAGCTATATTTGTGTTTTTTCACTGCTGTTTCCACCATTGTCGTAGCTTCCTCTTGGATGCATGCTTACGATCTTGATCTGGCACGTGGATGCTACGTTTTTATAGAATTCCGCTGCTCAAAGGTTAATACCCAGAAACGTCCCATACACAGCAAAATAAGAAAAACAAGAAAATACAGGCAAAGGACAGGGTCTCTGCAGATACAGACACTGCCACACATGTGTAGTGGATCATAAGTGATGATTGAGAGGGTTTCTTTTTGTATGAGTCTGTACATTGATTATATACCCAAATATGTCATTAAAGACAGCCAATATAGATTTTTGGTCCGAACATGGCAAGAAAGTCTCATTTCAAATATTTTAAGAAAAGCTAAAGCATATTTTTTCACCAGTGACATTGGGGTTTCAGAAGGGCTGTAAAAGTCCTAACAATAATTGTTTTATCTTTTTTGTCTACTCTCCCATCCCCAAACATTCTTTTCCAAATGAGATGATTGGCTGTGAATGACCTAATTACTGTAACTTGAATCATAAGGTTGTAATAAACAACGTGGTTCCTGCAGTGGTATACTTCCCTTTTTCTCAGTGCTTTTGCTGCTTTAGCTGTCACTGTCTGGTCAAAGTGGAGGGATTTACTTGTTGTCCTACCCTCCCCTCTAACCTCAATTTATGATAAATGGATGAAGGCCGAGCACATACCCACCATTAGAAATCCTCATGGTCAGTGGTTGGAGATGGCAGTGTAGACATGTTGCATTCGTAATGTGGCGGTGTGTAGTATACCACAGACCAGAGGTCTATATTTTTCAACAGCAGAAAGATGGTAAGCTCTATCAATGCTAGTATAAGTGCCATTTACCATGCCTTTAGACCGAACTCGGCAACAAAAGTTGAATCTTCCCATTGTATTACTTTTAGTGCAGTAAGTAGTGAAGACAAAACTGGACGAGGAAATATTAATCAAAATGGATGTAGAAAAAAGCCATGTACGTCAGAGTATGTTCTAATCTTGTGATAAACTTGTTAATGAACAAGCTTTCTTCTGAATGTTCATTTTGTTGAAGTTGTTTGCGAAACCTTTCTACGAGAAAGATGTTTTTGCATCGTTTGGTTTGGATGCATTATTGCAGTAACTTTGTTTTCATACACACCAGGAATAATATTCAAAGCATTATTTATGAAAACCAAACACCAAATTAGATATTTCCAAATTAAGTATTGAAAATGAGCTGTCACAGTATACCATTTAACACTCTGACATTTATCACAGTGCCATATAAAAAAGACCATAAAAGCTGTTTATCAAAATCTGCTTAACAACACAAAGACTGTTTGCTATTGTGGTTGAATGCCATCCCATGATGCTGTTTTTTTTTTTTTTTTTTAAGGCCATATTGTGAAACCAGCATCACACTACCACCCGGCCCTTATTCTGCTGGCAGACATTCATTATAATTGTGGGTGATCTTGCACCATGTGGTATGAGGTGGAAATACCATTCATGGTGCCCTGAAAAGAAAGTTTACGCTGAGCCCAAGCAATTTCTGTTTTTTAAAGTGGGGATCGGTCTCAGTGTTACCAGTGATAGGCAGAGTTTGTTATACTGTAGATTTTTCACAGAATTTCCCATTAGCTGTTTCAGTTTTCTTGTTGCATTTTATGCCTACCATTTCTTCACATTGTGAAAAGACCACAAGCTGTTTTTGTGCCTTGTGAGTGTGTTTTGCATCATTGCCCCCTAGTGGATACAATTTTCCTCTTATACTCTGAGCGTACTCTGAGAGTGCCCTCCTCACTCCCCATCTTTGTTTTGTGTTTGCTTCGCTGAATGTGTTAATTGGCACTACCATCAAGTTTCCTTTTTACCCAGCCTTTGATGGGTAAGTTTACCCAACTTGCAGGCATGCCTTATTTGATGGATGTCTTGTCTTTGGACTGTTCAACAACCAACTCTACATCCATTAGATGAGGTCATGTTGTAATTTGAGTGAGCTATCCATTAAACCCCCTCTTTCTCACTCTCTCCCACCCTCTACTCCCTCCCCTACCCCTCTCATCATCAGACAACCACCCTGGTTCTGCACCCATCCTCCAGCTTGCTGCCGCCTCCTTCCCCAACCCTGGTGCCCCCTCTCATGAAACCAAAAGTAAGTTCCAAAGGAGTCCTCAGAGAAAAGTAAGGAACCAGAAAAGGAAGGTCTTCAGCACTGTAGCCATGCCCCCTGTAAAAAGATGCAGTAGAAAGGAGTGTGTATCAGTTGTCACTGTGCTGTATTTGTATTGCTCTTGTTTTTGTTTTTGTTTTGTTTTTTTGTTTATTATACATGGGAATATAGTTGTATCCCTTTATTGTGAAATCATCTTGCTTATAGCTGGGATATAAAGAGCAGAAGGTTGTGTCAAAAATTTTGTTACTGTAAAAAAGCAGTAAAGCAGTAAGTCTCCCACAGAGCTATTGTTCACAGCATGGATCCTCTCAGTGTGGCTCAGTAATTCTCTTGCCCTATAAGTGTCCTAACCATTTCTGTTACACTTGTAGTGACATGTGTGTTGTCCATTAAAAATGTATTTGTAGCTCACAGCCATACACTTTTCCCTGGGGAATAATCCTCATCATTGGCAAAGATGACGGAAAAGACAGGAGGTGGAGCTGGAGGTGGCAGAGTTGAAGATGATAAGCTTTTCATTGGGAGTGACAAAGAAGGACAGGATTAGGAACGAGTATATTAAAGGGACAGCTCAGGTTGGACGGTTTGGAGACAAAGCAGGAGAGGCGAGATTGAGATGGTTTGGACATGTGTGGAGAGATGCTGGGTATATTGAGTGAAGGATGCTCAAGATGGTGCTGCCAGACAAGAGGAAAAGGAAGGCCAAAGAGGAGGTTTATGGATGTGGTGAGGGAGGAAATGCAGGTGGCTGGTGTGACAGAGGAAGATGCAGAGGACAGGAAGAGATGGAAATTGATGATCCGCTGTGCCCATCCCTAACGGGAGCAGCCAAAAGAAGAAGAAGATTGGCAAAGATGAAATGGAGAATTTAGAAGAAAATACCCAAAGTATTGAGCTGTGGTTTGTTCTCAGTCTTAAAGAAACACAATTTATTGTAGGGGCAAATATTCCTGGACACGCTTATGTATGTAGTTGGATAATATTGATTCTTAAATGGGTGGTGAATGTTTTGCTTTTCGTCGTGTGTGTGTGTGTGTGTGTGTGTGTGTGTGTGTGTGTGTGTGTGTGTGTGTGTGTGTGTGTGTGTGTGTGTGTGTGTGTGTGTCTGTCCGTGGCTAATCTCGCATACTACTGGGCCTATCAGCCTAAAATTTTTTTGCACAGTTATGACTGTATGATCGGGGTATTGCGTTTGGTTGTGTGTCTGTCTGCGGCCAATATCACATACTATTGGGCCTATCAGCCTAATTTTTTTTTTTTTTGCACAGTTATGACTAAAATCAAGAATCTCTCATGGTTCAGAATCAGAATACTTTATTGTATTCTGATTCTGAACCACGAGAGGGTTATATAATACTAGTGGTTATATAACCACTAATATTGTATATTAGTGGTTATATATTATTGGTTGTGGTGATTCAAAACCTTTGAAAAACGTTTGTTCTCGCTACCGCTGCTCCCTCTTCATTCACTCTCTTGTTCGCTCGACCTGTCCCTGCCCAATCTAAGTCAACCATGCGCATCTGCGACTGACATCTACGGTGTACGGTTGACTTTCATCCGGCAGTGACTGTGTCAAGACTCATACCCAAATACTATGTCAAAACATTGTGTTTTGACATAGTATTTGGGTATGAGTCTTGAAAGTAAACGAGAAGTCGATCATATTTTGCGAGTCAACGAATCATTCACTGCTGATCTCAGCACAGGAGAACTGGAGGAATGCTGGATGAACCAAAAATAATAACCTCTGTCTTGATTTTCATAAAATAGTGAAGCTTGGTAAACTGTTTACGCTCACGCATGCACGACTCACATCGATGGTTGACTCAGATTGGGCAGTGACATGATCAGAAGTTGTTAAAAGAAATTTGATAATCCAAAAAATGCATACATTGTAAAGGAACAATGTCTTCCAGGTTGCAGTCAAAACAGGAAATGTTGCATATTCTTGTCACTGTCCAGTCTGAGTCAACCGTAGATGTGAGTCACATATGTGTGAGTGTAAACGGTTTACTCAGCTTTTTCATATTGTAAAAATAGAGACGGGGTTAGGGTCAGACCAAAATGTTCACAGCAAACCTTTTCTTTTTGGAAAGTGCAAGTTCATATTAGAATTGGCTGCATTCATGTGAGGGTCCGTCTAGGAGGCTGCGCATCAACAGACTGACAGGCAAAACGTTTTTATTGGGTAGACTTTTTAACTTGAGTACTGCATATTAAAAACCCTTTCCCCCCATATTTCCCATTCAATTCACCTGGTCAAAAGTCTTATAATGGTGGGAAAAACACTTGTTTTTTTGTCTGTGTGTGCATGTATCTCTGCTGCTAATCTCCCATACTACTGGGCCTGTTAGCCTAATGATTTTTGTGCACAGTTATGACCTCTCATGGTTGCAGTGATTCAAAACCTTTGAAAACCTGTTTTATACTG
Organism: Lampris incognitus; assembly: GCF_029633865.1. Lineage (NCBI taxonomy): Eukaryota > Metazoa > Chordata > Actinopteri > Lampriformes > Lampridae > Lampris > Lampris incognitus. Next base: position 75,971,592 of record NC_079213.1, read on the forward strand.
CAATTGACTGCTAGCTCCTCAGCTGGTTATTCGCCTGAGTCCGAGCACTGGAGAAGGGGAGCTACGCAGGCAGTGTCTCTGTATTTTCCCTTTTCACAGTAAGCTGGAAAAAAGGGTGGTTTGTCACCAAGTCTGAGAACTGGAAAAGGTGAGATATGGCTGGTGGGGATCTGCACTCTACTGAGTTCCCGCTACTTTTTTATTTTATTTTTTTACATTTTTTTTTTTTAAAATGAACGTGTTGGTATGGGCCAAGGATGGCAGATCTGATTGCCCTCATGATATTTCAACAAAAAATGAGATGCAGCTGCTTTGGAGGCAGAAAATATTTCCATTTTCTTAAGAATTTGTCCAAATTGCCCACCTTAATATGGGATCATCAAGGATGCTGAGGCCCAGTGATGGACTGGCCTTCTGGAATTTGGGCAAATGCCAGAAGGGCCACGGCTGACCATTGGCCATTTGGGCCACTCAGAATGAATTTTTATAGTGGGGGTAAAGAAAAAAATTGTCTTTGATTGATTGATTTGTTTTCATTATTTTCAAAATAATGAATAAATACGTTTCCCATGAATCTCCTTGTTGCACTGCAGTGTAGCGCAAACATTGGTTGTAGGCTTTGCCTGTGCAACAGAACATGTAACAGTAGTTCGACTAGCTCTTGCTAAGGTGGAAATGTTTTAAGAAAATGAATAAGCGGGGCGTCCGGGTGGTGTGGTGGTCTATTCCGTTGCCTACCAACACAGGGATTGCCAGTTTGAATCCCCGTGTTACCTCTGGCTTGGTCGGGTGTGCCTACAGACACAATTGGCCGTGTCTGCGTGTGGGAAGCCGGATGTGGATATGTGTACTGGTCGCTGCACTAGCACCTCCTCTGGTCGGTGGGGGCACCTGTTCCGGGGGGGGGGACTGGGGGGAACAGCGTGATCCTCCCATACGCTACGTCTCCCTTGCAAAGCCCCTCACTGTCAGGTGAAAAGAAGTGTTTGTGCAGCGATCAGGATACATACGGCTTCCCACCCACAGATTGTGTCTGTAGGGACACCTGACCAAGCCGGAGGTAACACTGGGATTCGAACTGGCAATCCCCTGTGTTGGTAGGCAATGAAATAGACTGCCATATATATATATATGTGTATGTGTATATATATATATATATATGTGTGTGTGTGTGTGTGTGTGTGTGTGTGTGTGTGTGTGTATATATATATATATATATATATATATATAACGTCAATACTTTGGTAGTTCAGTGGTTATAAATGTAGTCCACACAGTTGCGATAGGCGGAACTATATGAAAAATAATTAAATGAAATGCAAGACACTGTTTTCAGGGATTTAGAGTTTCTCAAGAATATAAACCATTTGTTTCATATTCAAGGTGTTTTTATGTAAAGCAGTTATAATAAATAAAAATGGAAGTTTAACTAACAAAAGACCAAGGAATCCTTGAGAAGGTGCCAGCAATTTTATAAGCCAATTTTTTTTCAATCAATAGTAATATCATTTAAAGCTATTTACTCGCACCTTTGGTGATACTAAATTTGTGTTTAACCAGTAAGTCCCAGAGATTAATAAGATGTGAAAATGCCATTGCTGTTGTATCAGCACTACATACCCCATTTTGTAAGAAACACATGGTTGAACACATGGTTTCAGCTATTGACATTGTGTCTATTTTTAAAGGTCTTCTAAGAGGTTAGTCTTTTTATTTATATATATATATATATATATATATATATATATATATATATATATATATATATATATATGACTGTAAACTACAGTAACATTGTCTTCAAACTCGTCATTACCTGTTTTTTTTTTCCTCTACATTCGGTATTTGCTTTAGTGGAGATACACAATGCTATGTGCTGTATAATTTTTCCCGTGGAAGTCCTACTCAACTGCAAATATTGAGCAACTACAAAACCAGTCATAAATTCAATATTCATAGCTTAGCTATTCTCATAAATATGCCATTGATAGAAAGTATTAAAAAGGACATCTGTTGGCAAGTAAATCTACAGGATTGTAGATTCAAGAAAAAATCAAATCCATACGTGTTGGAAGGGTGGTTCAGTCACTAGGGGGACCATCTTTCAACTTGAGATTCTGAGTTCAAGACCCTAGACCACTAGCATCCATAGGCTGGAGTTTCCAAAGGGTAAGGGCATTAGTCCCTTCCAGCTCCAGGGGCACTGTAAGTAGATCAGTGGTTTTCAGTTTGGTTGGCAAATAATATAAATATATATATATGTATATATATATTTATATATGCAGTGCATCCAGAAAGTATTGACACCCCTTCACTTTCCCCACGTTTTATGTTACAGCCTTATTCCAAAATGGATTAAATTCCTGTTTTTTCTCATCAATCTACATACAATACCCCCATAATGACAAAGCGAAAAAGGTTTTGTAGAAATTTTTGCAAATTTATTAAAAATAAACTGAAATATTGCATGTACATAAGTATTCACACCCTTTACTCAGTACTTGGTTGAGGCACCCTTGGCAGCGATTACAGCCTCAAGTCTTCTTGGGTATGAGGCTACAAGCTTGGCACACCTACTATATTTGGGGTATTTCTCCCATTCTTCTCTGCAGATCCCCTGGAGCTCTGTAAGGTTAGATGGGGAGCGTCGCTGCACAGCTATTTTCAGGTCTTTCCAGAGATGTTCAATGGGGTTCAAGTCTGGGCTCTGGCTGGGCCACTCAAGGACATTCACGGACTTGTCCCGAAGCCACTCCTTCATTGTCTTGGCTGTGTGCTTAGGGTCGTTGTCGTGTTGAAAGGTAAACTTTCGCCCCAGTCTGAGTTCCTGAGCGCTCTGGAGCAGGTTTTCATCAAGGATCTCTCTGTACTTTGCTCCATTCATCTTTCCCTTGATCCTGACTAGTCTCCCGGTTCCTGCCGCTGAAAAACATCCCCACAGCATGATGCTGCCACCACCATGCTTTACTGTAGGGATGGTATTAGCAAGGTGATGAGAGGTGCCTGGTTTCCTCCAGACGTGACGTTTGGCATTCAGGCCAAAGAGTTCAATCTTGGTTTCATCAGACCAGAGAATCTTGTTTCTCATGGTTATAGAGTCCTTTAGGTGCTTTCTGGCAAACTCCAAGCGGGCTGTCTTGTGCCTTTTACTGAGCAGAGGATTCCGTCTGGCCACTCCACCATAAAGGCCCGATTGGTGGAGTGCTGCAGAGATGGTTGTCCTTCTGGAAGGTTCGCCCATCTCCACAGAGGAATGCTGGAGCTCTGCCAGAGTGACCATCGGGTTCTTGGTCACCTCCCTGACCAAGGCCCTTCTCCCCCGATTGCTCAGTTTGGCTGGGTGGCCAGCTCTAGGAAGAGTCCTGGTGGATCCAAACTTCTTCCATTTACGAATGATGGAGACCACTGTGCTCTTCGGGACCTTCAACGCTGTAGAAATTTTTTTTGTACCCTTCCCCAGATCTGTGCCTCAATACAATTCTGTCTCAGAGGTCCACAGACAATTCCTTTGACTTCGTGGCTTGGTTTCTGCTCTGACATGCACTGTCAACAGTGGGACCTTATATAGACAGGTGTGTGCCTTTCCAAATCATGTCTGCTCAGTTGAATTTACTACAGGTGGACTTCAACCAGATGTAGAAGCATCTCAAGGATGATCAGTGGAAACAGGATGAACCTGAGCTCAATTTTGAGTGTCATAGCAAAGGGTGTGAATACTTATGTACATGCAATATTTCAGTTTTTTATTTTTGATAAATTTGAAAAAAATTCTACAAAACCTTTTTCACTTTGTCATTATGGGGTATTGTGTGTAGATTGATGAGAAAAAAAAAAGGAATTTAATCCATTTTGGAATAAGGCTGTGACATAACAAAATGTGAGGAAAGTGAAGGGGTGTGAATACTTTCCGGATGCACTGTATATAATCACACCAGGCCTGTGCTTCTGCAGTGCTTTGTTGTTCCTTTTTCAGATTTTATTAAAAGTTAAGTCACGTTTATAAGGCTTGAAGTTAAATCAATCAGTCGATAGTCTACTATGATTGAAGGTTTTTCTTTTTACAATTAAATAGTTAAATGAAGATCTGAGATGGGCTGGAGGCCTGTCCATGGTGTCTCCCCACCTGCTGGGATAGGCTCCAGCATCCCCGTGACCCTGAGAGCAGGATAAGTGGTTTGGATAATGGATATATATAAAACTTTGTTAAAAGAAACACTCAACGGTAGGGAAAGTTCTCAACAAATAAGGAGCAAAATAATCCAGTTGGTCAAGTAAATTCTCCATGAGACAGAATGAAACAGAAAGAATTTACTTGACTAACTGAATTATATATACACTCACTGGCCACTTTATTAGGTACACCTTGCTAGTACCGGGTTGGACCCCCTTTTGCCTTCAGAACTGCCTTAATCCTTCGTGGCATAGATTCAACAAGGTACTGGAAACATTCCTCAGAGAGTTTGGTCCATATTGACATGATAGCATCACGCAGTTGCTGCAGATTTGTCGGCTGCACATCCCTGATGCGAATCTCCCGGTCCACCACATCCCAAAGGTGCTCTATTGGATTGAGATCTGGTGACTGTGGAGGCCATTTGAGTACAGTGAACTCATTGTCATGTTCAAGAAACCAGTCTGAGATGATACGAGCTTTATGACATGGCGCGTTATCCTGCTGGAAGTAGCCATCAGAAGATGGGAACACTGTGGTCATAAAGGATGGACGTGGTCAGCGACAATACTCAGGTAGGCTGTGGCGTTGACACGATGCTCAATTGGTACTAAGGGGCCCAAAGTGTGCCAAGAAAATATCCCCCACACCATTACGCCACCACCACCAGCCTGAACCGTTGATACAAGGCAGGATGGATCCATGCTTTCATGTTGTTGACGCCAAATTCTGACCCTACCATCCGAATGTCACAGCAGAAATCGAGACTCATCAGACCAGGCAACGTTTTTCCAATCTTCTATTGTCCAATTTTGGTGAGCCTGTGCGAATTGTATTCTCAGTTTCCTGTTCTTAGCTGACATGAGTGGCACCCGGTGTGGTCTTCTGCTGCTGTAGCCCATCTGCCTCAAGGTTCGACGTGTTGTGCGTTCAGAGATGCTCTTCTGCATACCTCGGTTGTAATGAGTGGTTATTTGAGTTACTGTTGCCTTTCTGTCAGCTCGAACCAGTCTGGCCATTCTCCTCTGACCTCTGGCATCAACAAGGCATTTTCGCCCACAGAACTGCCGCTCACTGGATATTTTCTCTTTTTCGGACCATTCTCTGTAAACCCTAGAGATGGTTGTGCGTGAAAATCCCAGTAGATCAGCAGTTTCTGAAATACTCAGACCAGCCCGTCTGGCACCAACAACCATGCCACGTTCAAAGTCACTTAAATCACCTTTCTTCCCCATTCTGATGCTCGGTTTGAACTGCAGCAGATCGTCTTGACCATGTCTACATGCCTAAATGCATTGAGTTGCTGCCATGTGATTGGCTGATTAGAAATTTGCGTTAACGAGCAGTTGGACAGGTGTGCCTAATAAAGTGGCCGTTGAGTGTGTATATATATATATATGTATATATATATATATACACACACACACACACACACACACACACACACACACACACACATATATATATATATAAAACACTGCTGGTTTTCTATTCTTACAGGTGGCAGGTAGTCGATTGAGTTTGCCTGTTGTGTCAGGTATTCTACCCATCTAATCATGGGGTTTTAGAACCAGCACAACAGGTCGACATAACTGACTACCAGGCAGAATAGAAAACAGTCAGCACTGTGGGCGCCGAAGACTGGATTGAAAACCACTGATGTAGACGACCATTTAATTTGAGGCACGTACGCATAAAGATGAATGAAGATGAAGAAATTCTCTCATGACGATTAAAAAAGTATTGCATTGTTAGATCTAAAAGAAAAACAAAACCTCTCTGATAATAGCTTAATAATTGCCTATGTGTAAGTGTAGAAGTAGATTTTTATATGGAGTGTTTTGTCAACATTTTCAAGCTCTTTGTGACTTTGTTTTAACTAAGAGTGCCTCTAATTCTGGATGATGTTTTACTGCCATCATGTGTTCATTTCTGAAGCCTCAAGTCTGCAAAAATACTACAGAAGAAAGGATCATTATTATGTCCATCCATCCATTATCTAAACCACTTATCCTGCTGTCAGTGTTGTGGGGATGCTGGAGTCTATCCCAGCTCTCATTGGGTGGCAGGCAGGGAGGGAGACACCCTGGACAGGCCGCCAGGGAATCACAGGGTAATAATATTACAATGGTATAATATAATGTCATCAAAAAAGACATACATGTTTGCACAGAAATTTGCTTAGCATCTTATGCCCCAGCAAATATCCACATAAGTCAAAGAACCATGCATACTATTGTCAGAAAGAAAATAGATATAAAAAAGTATAGAATAAAAACTAAAGATTCACCATTGGGCAGTTACACAGAATTATGTTCTGCCATAATTTTGTAGAATATTGTTAAAAATATAGTTATATTTACATAAAAGGTATCAGCTGTCATTGTTCTACAATTTAAGAATCTTTAATTTTGGACTGTTCCAGCAAATGTTGGGCCATTAACAGTAAATGTTATTTGACCTCTAGGTGGCAACAGTAACCTGTAACCCAGTATTGTCCAAAACAAGTCACCATGCTCCATTTAAAATGTCTCACGCTATAATCATAATTTACTCCAAATGCTTCAACATTTGATAAGGGACAATGTCTCTGAAGACAGATTGGGATTCCTCCCTGGCTTGTCCTTCATCTGTCTGCACAACATTGGAGTCAGTGCCTCAGTTTAACCCCTTCCTTAGTTTTACCCTTGCTTCTCGAAACTCATAATATTTCTATATCTTTGATTTTATTGAAATACTTTTAATTCATTCCACAGTCCATTATGAAGACAGACCGAGAACGACCGGTATTTCACTCCTACCTAAACGATCATGGGCAGTCAAAATAACGGCCAGTTTTTAAACTCTATATTCTGTCAAGATAAATACCCAATTGAGATATTAATGCATTGCATATGTTAGTATGTCTGTTAGGAAACGACTGACACCAAAATGATCATTTTAACATCTATAATACTATTTTTTAAACAAATTAAACTTCAGAGAGACATGGTCGAACTTGAGTAGCGAAATTGAAAAAGTGAAAATATTACCTGAAAAACAAAATGGAAAACACGTATTGCTAATCTAACAAACACAGCAAGGACTATAAAACTGTGAAAGTAAAAAAAAAAAAAAAAGAATTGAAAGTAACCATTGAAACAGTTCCAAACAACGACCAGAACTTAAAAATGTAAAAAACGTAAACTTAAAAAACAAACAAACAAAAAAAAAACCAAAAAACAAACAACCATGGGCGGTCAAAATGATGGCCAGTTTTTAAACTCTGTCTTGTGTCAAGATAAATATCCAATTGAGATATTAATGCATTGCATATTTTAGTATGATGTTAAATTCACAAGTATTTTTATTTTAAAAACAAAATTTCAAAGTTGCATTGCACATCTAAAACAGACAGGCACACATTTCCTTCTGCCGAAAGAGCACGTAGACATTCTCGGCCTCAAACCCAAATAGGTGGCTGATGTATTTTCCAGTGTGGTTGCCCAACCTTCGTTGTCTTTTAGCCTTGGTCGAGTTTGCTCTTTTTTTCTCTTTTTTTTTTTTCCTTCCAGCAGTCAACCACACTTACCTGACCATGGATCCACATACAATTCACCCTTGCGCAAAGAAATCCATATTAGCAGCAAGCCAATTGTGAGAACAAAAATTTGAATGTGTTGTCTCTAATCCCCTGACATGTTCTGTATACAATAAGTGTGTAAAAATAAAGAGGATCCTATTTACACTGTATGCTTATCTGTTTGAAGTCGGTGTGGGGAGCTTGTATTTTCCATGATGTACTGGCTTGCGTACTATGGAAACCTGACAGCAAACGATTATCGTGGAGATGTTACGAAATAAAGTACTGTAATATTCAGCTTCAGTGAACGCTTTGATGCAACTCCTTTTGTGGTCGGCATGGATGACTACATTTCTTGTAAATATTAAGATGCTCAGAATTCACATGGGGGCCACCCTCTATGTTTTGAAAAAGCCTTTGTGACGTGAAGAAAATGCAGCTCGGTTGTAACAAATGTTTTGAAACATGGTGTGAGTCTGTTTTTGTTCCCTTCTGCCAGGTTACCCATCCCTGCGCATTGAGAAGAATGACCTAAGGAGTGTGACCCTCATGGAAGCCAAAGCCAAGGTAAAAGACATTGCCATCTCCAGGGAGAGAGTCACACTACGGGATGTTTTGCACGAAGGTGAGTTATAAACATGCACTATAACACCCCCCCAGGTATCCCAGAGTGTCAGTTAACGGGCAAATTCAGCCCAGAATCCTTGGTGGCATGTCTTCCCCTTTCTCTCTCTCTCTACCTTAGCCTTCCTGTCTCATCACCATATCTAATAAAGACAAAATAAATAACCAATTAAAGAACCTTTAAAACAGCCAGTAAGATTTTCATGGAAAAAGCAACGGGTGAATATTTTAACAAATGTAAATGAAATACTTGTATGCCTAAATCGATCACCAGTTGGCTGCCCCTTAAGTGTGCAAATAGGGAAGAGAAATTAGGCATAGAGACAAGGAAGGCAGACTTTAATTGGAGGGATTATGCCAAAATCATCTTATAGAATGTACAATATTATCTCTGTACAGACCTAGCTTTAAAAATGGTTCACATAGTGTACTAAGATTTTTTCTGCTGTTATTTACCAGCAGGTGCCAAAAAAACAGTAACTGTTCATGAGCTTATGGATTTTGATATAAAAAGTCTACAGATGAAAATCAAATTGAAGAAGTTGCCATCACTTAATAGTCTTGTGTGAATGAGACATAACTAAACAAGATTCATTTTCCACCAAATGCCCTAACTAACGTGGGGGGGGCAGCATGGTCTAGTTGTTAGAGATATGGAAAGTATTTGCCCTCAAGTGTCCTTGAGCAAGAGACTGAATCCCTAACCAGCTCTAGGGCTCTGCTCTACAGTGGACCCCATGCTTTCATCTTCCAGAGGAGGGAGCCAAGTAAAAACAGGGATTCCCCGTTTGAGTGAAGTCTGCTGTTATTATTCATTATTATTAAGGTACAATATTTTTTGGCTGTTTTTGGCCGACTGTATGTGACCATTATTGAGGGGATGTGTGAGACTCAAAGTATATTGTAATGAGATATTAAAAAAAAATTGATGGTGCGCTTATCCATGCCATGCTTGTCTCATTACATTAATGCTAATAAAAAAAATGCTATCTATTTAAAGCTGTGATGTCAAATATTAAGTGGTTTCATAAGAAAGTCAGTGACACGACTTTCAATATCTGGGGCTCATGTGCATGGGTATTTGCCACTGGTAGATTAATCTGACAAAAATACCTATAGATATCTCTAACTCCAGTCTGATCCCTGTTTTTCTGTCTGCCTCTCCCGCACCTCTCTGTTCTTACATCATTATGAACATCGTACCTTGACTCTTATTTATAATGCATCAGACTCTTTGGAAATTTTTTTTTAGCTTTTTTTTTTTTTTTGAAGTGGCTTGGATAATGGATGGATGGACTCTTTTGAGACTTGCTGTCCCAGGCATGCTTTCTGATTATCTACCTGTTGAGAGACTACCTAAGCCCTGATGATAAAAAAGGTTCACCATGCAACATCTCCCCATCCCTCCCCAGTACATTAAAAGAAAAACAAAACCTGTTTCCTCCCATTACCCTTAAGCCTGCACCTTTCTCACAATGAGCAAGCAGAGAATATAATTTTGAGAAACCTTACACAACCACAGTTGTGCCAAGGGTGAAAGTACTGCCAGTGACAGTTTTCATATCTAAACTTTTATGGAGTGAGGTAGAGCAATTTGTGGCTCTTCAGTTACAGCGATCAAAAGAATCTTGCTCCAGGAACATAGTGAGGTGACAGCACATGTCCATACAGGTCACTTGTTAAGCTTTGGGCCTAATGGACAGTAGTGCGCATCATACAAGTACACACACTGTTTCAAATAAGCTTCACTTTTATTTTAAGACCTTGACCTTACTAAAATGTTGTTGGACATCATTTGGAATTTTACATATGGAAACTTCACCCATTGTTTCAATTTTGAGAAACTCGTCACTTTCCTTAGTCTTCTCAATGGGCTTCAACACGGTCCATTGGGACACTCATTTAAGCCTTTAAAAACCATTGTATATCTTCAGCAGAAGAAATAGACAATGTATAACTGACGTTTTTGAATCATAGCTATATATTACATGGCTCAGAATGCCTTTAAACACAGTAAGAAGGAACAAATTTAATGTGCATTGATGTTTCTACACAAAATAGATCAAAATACAGCACACACACGCACACACACACACACACACACACACACACACACACACACACACACACACACACACACACACACACACACACACACACAAAGGAAGTACATGAAAGAAATGAGATATTAAAGTTGTACAGATGTTGAAAAGCTGGTGAATGATATCTAAAACTACTTCCAAACAAGTCTAACGTCACACACATGGTTGTGAAACCCAGTAAAGGAAGGACATTTCTGTTGACTGAGGGAGCGACCCAGGATTGAGGACCACTAAGAGTTGATTACATTAACCAGTTTCAGTGCAGCCCCCTTTGGCCCTGCTCCAACTCACCTCTATTATACTTGTTAGGGCATGTTTACGCAACTACCAACATCATCATTCGCTTGTAGTCTTAATCAAGCACAACAACCCCTTTTCAGACACTGCACTTGGCTTCCCACAGGCTAGCCAACAAAGCCTCACAGCTTCTACTGTGATGAATGTCCCTTAACCTGGCAATCTGACTACTTTAAAGCTATCTAGCAATCTAGCCAACTATTTAACAAGCTACATGGCTGATTGTCACATTTTTTATGTGTCTATCTAGCTAATCTGGCTGGTAATCTGGCAAGCTAATTAGTGTAAATGTACTCAGTTGTTTCTTTACTTTGCATGTTTCAGTTCCTACTCAATAGAAAAAATCTGATTTTCCTTTATTGTAAATCAGGCAATATACTCTATGTATAAAATACTCATGAACCTTCCAGTTGACTTCAGTTTTTTGCCCCTACTTTGCAGAGTGTACTTTGTGCAGGTGTGTAAATCGATTTTGATTTGAATGTTGTTATACAATCATTTGGCAGTTATAATGTAGTTCCACCACACTGGAGATATCACCTTGTAAGCTTGGCTTGTGCATGTACAGTTGTTTTTGCCAAAGCTGCTGGAATATAGCCATGGAGTTTTGCTCCTCAATTACCTTAGTCATCTCCTGTGAATTGGGGTGGTTGTTGGTTTTTGGTCAGTCTGTCAACAACTGAGTCTAATTTTCATCACATTCATTAAAATCATAGTGCTGTCCTTTTTCACTGTTGCCTTAACGTCTGTAATGACGTGCACAATGCAGTGAAATCATACGGGTCAAAGGCACTTGAAACAAGGAATCTTCCACAGCCTTCCACTTAAGTAAAACTGCTTTGGAAATATATTGAGTTGTTTATTTAAAAGGATTCCTGTAAGGAGATGTACGTGCTTTCACCTAATCTTCTTGGGCTCGACGTATCAACAACTTGTTATAATAAATGACAGCGTTCTACATTTAAATGGAGAAAATAAAAAAAATGCAAGGATGGTAAAAGAACATATTACACAACAATTAGGAAAACTTAACAAGACCAAATTATTTGTGGCTGGCACCATGTTTCCTGTCAGTGTCAGTGTCATACACTAAGGACAGCTTATTAGTAACAGCATATCAACATGCTCAGAAGATTTGATAATGTTTATTAACCTGGGTCCAGCAAGTGCAGTCAAAGTTGGAGCAAAAAACTGGACAGTACAATCTCACTTTTTTTCAACTGAAGGATTTAGGATTGCTAAGTATGGTGGACAGGAGTAGGATGGTGGATATGCTGTGCTTGTGCATCTGGTTTTAGGTTTAAACCCAACCAAATCAAATTTAATGTAATGCAACAGGTCTAAAAAATTGTGTATTCATCACGTTATTCTTTAGCTCTCTTCACATTTCTGTTAAGTCAACAAACATAACTATTCATTGTAACTGAGTTATGGCAGATTGAAACTCACAGTGAGTAGTTGGATGGCAAATAAAAGGGCCGCTGAGGAATACTGATGTAATAATTTTCGGGGAGGAAACTAACCACTGTTTATGATACGGTTGTAAAGGATGAGTGTTGGAAGAAGGATGTATTCAGTATGGGCTTCTGCTCCTGAGATCTCTCAGGTCTGCACAGGTCTAAGAGAGAAGGTATGGGGGGGGGGGGGCAGTTAAACACTAACCCCGTTGTTATTGCTCGTCACCACTCATGTTCAAACATAGGGCTTTGTTTGCCGTGGGGCTCAGATTTTTCTCAGTTTACGTTGATGGTTTATGCTTTTGAAAAGGTATTTTACCTCAGTGAATGCTAGCTTCATCCCTGCTTGGCACTGAGGCAACAGATAAGATAAAGGAGAATGCTCAATATACTGACACTTGTAACAGCAGTAACTGTGTGTGTTTCGAAGCTCTAAGCCCTACCCTACCTTGATAGCCCTACGTCATGAATAGCTCCCTTAGGCCAGGTTAATTGCTCTTGTGTTGGCTGTTGTCAATGAGAGTTCCTCCTGTTTACAATGAGCCTGTCCATGTCTGTCCTCAGATCACCCAGACATAGCAACCAGTGGGCAAGCTGACATTTCTGTCATGAGTGAGATAAGTCTGGCTCCCTGTCTAACCCTTTTCTGCAAGTAAAATCTATGTTTTGTCTTTCACAGGCACGTTTGGCCGCATCTTTCATGGTGTGCTTTTGGATGAGAAGGATCCCAGCAAGGAGAAGCAGGTCTTTGTAAAAACGGTAAAAGGTATGCATTCCTTGCTCTATGGCTACATTACATAGTCGCACAAGCTTCATGTTTTTAAGGATGTCAAAACCGTGTACATAGACATTTTGGATAATATTTCCCATCTCTTCTTTTAATTTGAAACTTGCCATGTAGTTGGGAAATGAATTGCAGGGAAATTGGATACAGGCATTGGCTTGGGGTTTAGTGCTGAAACTGAGCAGTACACCAGGGCTTGTCACAGGCTTTTCTTTTACTCTCCCTAGTAGATCACTAAACCAAAAGCTGTTTGACAGAAATAGTAGGTATTTTACAAATGGCTCCAAGAGGCAGTCACAACACAACTCTGGGTTTAACCCAATGGAGAAGCAGTGCATTTTAAAAATCCACAGATAGCCTCCCTCTTGTGAGTGTCAACTGTAAGGTCAAAATGCAGGTGAAAGGACTCCCTTAGGTGGCTCTGTCAGACTCTTCGTCTGCAGCCTGAAACCTGGCAGCTTTCTTTGCCAGCTGCCCTCTGCCCTCCCTATTCTCTCATGTTTACTCAGGGAGGGGTGGATACCAATCAGCGAACAATATGCTCATGCCAGTTTTGGATTTTGTTAAACACTTCACTTCCTTCTTGTATGCCCCTGGGGCAGGAAACAATACTGGTTCCCATAAGTACCGAACGGCGGCTAAAGCTGCATGCAGAGATTAAGAATTAGGCCTCAATGAGTTTGGCAAAAGTCAAGTTTTCGTCCCTAGTTTCCCACTACAAATGACATAACTTTCAGCAGAGGACATATGGCATCTCCCATCAACAGAGAAAAAAAAAAACATTAACTGTAAGCGGTCATGGAGTTGGTCAAAGTGCATTCCAACTTTTTTGAAACCTGATCTGTCATTCCATTTTTTGGTAAAGATTTTTATAAACCAGCGAACAAATGAGTTACCAATTCTTTCTTTGTTTGAATAAAATGTAGATTTTCTCTCACCATTAGTTTGCATTTCAGCACTGGGTGCACTCACTGACCTCATTGTCTCTCTTATGCTTCAGATCATGCATCAGAGGTGCAAGTAACCATGATGTTGACTGAAAGCTGCAAGCTTCGCGGCCTTCATCACAGGTTAGTGGAGACAATGAAATATTAACTCAGAAACCAGAAAATACCTTTATATCAACTGCTTTCCCCCCTATTTTGTTAGTTTCTCTGAAAGCAAGGCTGTGGGCTTGTGCAATAGCAACTCAGTTCCAGCTCTTACCATAGCAATGATAAGACAGGCTCGTTCTCACCCCCAGCACTGTCCTTACGTCAGCAATTTCTGTGGTCTCCAAATGATTACATTTAAAAACTGACGAAAGAGCAACTCCTCCATAGACTTTCGCATACCATACATACTGTAATAGGTACTTTTGAGAAGGGAGAAAAAGAAACCAAGTGTTGGAGATGGACTGTTTGTGGCTCATTTTCATATGGCCTTCTAGGTAATAAATGCCTATCACTCCGGTTAAATGACGAAAGTGTTTCTATTGTCTGTTGGGATGACAGTATCCTTCTATTTGTTTGCTGCTTTTTCGTGTTTTTTTTTGTTGTTTTTTTTTATATTCATTATTAGATTTGAATATGGCTACAGTCCTATTGGTGTAAATACTGGTCCAATATTTCTGAGAATGAGACATTCACAATACCACTGGTTCTGTGACAGTCTGTGAAAGACACAGTCGTCATGATATCTGCCCACACCTTCCTCTTTCCATTACTGAGGACAGAGTGTCAATGAGGGCCGTGTCTCACACGCTTCCTCTTAAACAGCTATTTGGCAATGGGTATGATGCCTTCGGCCATCTCTCACATTAGAATCTTCCTCGGATCACTGTGTCACTTCTTGTCTCGCAATAAGATTGCTTATGCTTATGTATACTGTAAATTCAGAGCTGTCTCTCTCTCCTTGCTCCCAGAAATTTGTTGCCTATTAGCAATGTGTGCACGGAAGAGGGGGAGAAACCCATGGTGCTGCTGCCTTTCATGGCCTGGGGAAACCTCAAGCTGTTCCTGCGGCAATGCAAGCTAGCTGAAGCCAACAATCCACAGGTGACGTCCTGGCTCAATGTACCTCTGGTTTAGCTGACAATCTCAAGAGCACAACTCTGAATGCACCTAAACTATCTTACTGTAAACTGTTAAGTTTATACCCCAGAGATAATGAGGAAAAATCTGTTTCTCCCTTTTGTAGTTCAAGAATATTAAAAGATTTGTCATGTTTGCAACAATTGCCATCAGTTGACACTAACTGTTACTACCATTTACAGTGTTATTAGAAGGACTTTTAATGTAGTTTAAAGCTCAGGGCAGAGCATTTTATTTGCTATGAAGAGACACAGCCCTCACGTCATGAGGAAATTTTCCAGTAGTTGTAGCAAACACTTTCCCATCACAAGATGAAGCTTGTCACCCCTTTGCATTGATTAAAACCCTTTTGCAACATTTCAGGTAACACATCACCACTGTCCCTCAGCAATCTCATTATGTACTTTTCGCAGTTGAAAGGGCTGTCAAAGACATAGTCATTAACTTCTTTCTATGTGCTTTTGGAATAAACATCAAGCTATAAATCAGCAATAAGAGCAGAGCGAGAGAAAAAACTGGAAGGCACTGAAGGGGAGTAATGTTACAGTTTGGCACACATACTAAAAGTGAACATCTGGTTTTAAAGTTACCGCTGTGAGGTGGAAAAGTGTTCTGTAAATAACTACCATAGTTTGTAACAGTTGTGATTTTTTTACATACTGTTTAACTGTTACTTTCTTGCCTGACTGATGGACAGAGACAGCCTCTGGCTTAACACAGGTTTCTTCCATAAGTTTCAAATTGATACCTGGTTGTTGACTTAAGAGGATTCTCAGTGCCACAGGTTGCCAGTATCTTGTTTTTCTTTGTGTAGTAGGGTTTAATTGGTGAATTGAGTCACACTGTCAGATAAGAGGGGAACATACTAAACAGCCATAAATCTTTGTAGAGTGTGTCAGCCAGGGCTCATTTTGCATCCGAGTGTGTCTTACTCAAGATTACGTAAAGAAAAGATGACGTACATAAGCAAGGTGCTGCTCCTTTGGGGTCTGTCCCAGAGGGCATTAACCGCATCATTGTCTGTCTGTTTTCTTGGTACATGTGCAAGATGTTTATGTACATAAAGCCAAGCTTTAGTAATTATTCTTAAAATTGAAGCTTGGAATGTCAAGACAAGGCAAATAATGAGACAGAGCCACCCCAGGGCTTGCCTGGCTTCACTGATTGTTTTCCCCGAACCAGTGAGGGGTCTTTCTTTTTGTATTGAGCAGAATTTTCTCAGACTGACTGTCTGGCCTTTGCCTAGAGGATAGTGTTCTGAAGTTACAGCAACAAAACAAACCATTTTCTTTCATGTCATCCTAGCTCAAAGGTTTTGTGATGGATTTTCTCTGAATCATTTCTGTTAAGCTATGCACACACGGAAGTATTAAAAATGTCAGCTTAATAATGTTATGCGAGCCTTCCATTCTGATTATGGGATTGTGTGTGTGTTCTCGGAATCTTTTTTCACTGATGTCATTATTGTTGTCATTTCTATTTATTTCTCCCTGCTGTCTTTTTCTGTAATATATGTAACTGTCAAGGGTAAAAGAAAGTATGCTACCCACTCCTTGTATGACTTACATGTATTTTGTTACACCTATAGGAAAAAAATCACAAAATATACATACTCATTATATATTATTGCTACATTTAAAAAAAATGAGGGCACCTGATCCCTAATCTTATCTTTTGATTTTTAAATAACTCTTCTTTAACTGTATTTTCTCATTCCTTAATCTCCTTTCAGGCTGTCTCACAGCAAGACTTGGTTTACATGGCTATCCAAATTGCTTGTGGGATGAGCTACCTGGCTCGCAGGGAGGTCATCCATAAAGACCTAGCTGCCAGGAACTGTGTGTAAGTGTTCATGACCCAGCTAACATTCACTATTGTTCATTGTTTCCATGATTTCCGTTTGTATTAGTGACGATTTGACAGCATTATCAAGGTCAAGTTTGTAGTTAGCTATGGCTAGTAACTAGTAGCTACAAGGACCTTTTCCTGTATTTGTGCATGGAACTCAGGGACATATGATAGACTCCCCCTTACCTATTCCCCCCAACAGCATTGACGACAATATGCAGGTGAAGATCACAGACAATGCCCTGGCACGGGACCTTTTCCCTATGGACTACCACTGTCTTGGGGACAATGAGAACCGGCCTGTCCGCTGGATGGCCCTGGAGAGCCTTCTCAATAACGACTTCTCCAGCGCCAGTGATGTGGTGAGAACAGCAACCATTCACAGCCAACCTCTTCATACCTCCAGTTGTATATATTTACCTCTTCACCACACACTGGTCATCAAAATAATCCTCAACTTCACGGATAAGTTTTGGCTCACTTTTGCAAAAGTGTTCTTAATACTTGATGGGAGTGCACTGGATGTGTGCCATGGAAAAGAGAGGGTTACACGGGAAATAGCACTGATCATATCTAAGCCATCTGGAGGAGCCTTGTCTTATTGTGAGAGGGAGGGGAGGTATGGTGTTGAGCACAGTGTGCCTCTGGCTGTGATACACCATGTTTCCTCTGTTCTGTGTCAGAATAACGAAGGGAGGAAGTCCGGAAGCTTCTCAGGTCCTCTGAGACACCCATCAGACATACAGCATGCCTCAGCCAGACATGCCCCCACCCCTCAGCATTCCTGCCATGGTCAGGATGCTTTGTATTCACCCACTTTGCGCTGACATTAAAGTGAAGTCTGGCATAAACATTCAACTTCCGCATTAGCGAGAAACCAGAGTTGTAGCTCCACCTATGGAACATCATCTGTGCTTTACGAGAATCAGTGTCATGCACACAGACAAATTACACACGCTTACTTTATCTCAGTAGTTACAAACACCAGATCGCCAGTGAACAGTTAGTGCTAGTATGGCGAGGCTTACCCGGTAATGTTGACAAGAATCTGGGTACCTAGTAGTGAGAAACCAGAGTTGTAGCTCCACCTATGGAACATCATCTGTGCTTTACGAGAATCAGTGTCATGCACATAGACAAATTACACACGCTTACTTTAGCTCAGTAGTTACAAACACCAGATCGCCAGTGAACAGTGAGTGCTAGCATGGCGAGGTTTACCTGACTGTTAGTGTTACTGTGACTGTTGTTGGCAACAGTCTTGGTACTGATAAAGATGCGAGGGATTACTGTACTGTACATTTTTGTCCTTTGGAGCGGGCCCTCCTTATTCATCACTACACCCTGCTAACACTCCCTGCACTTGCTTTAGAAACCTTGTGTCACCCCAGCAAAGGTCACTTAAGTTAAAGAACTGTTTTACCATTCTCAGAGAGCCTAAAATTAATGGTGTTTCATCTAAAAGTCGTTGCTGGGTCAGTAAACACTGGACAGCTTTAACTTTGGGATAGTTACTGGGGGACCCTTTAAAAATATCTCATTCCTAAAAGTAGAAATCGGTGGAAAGAGCGGATTTGACATGCAGAGGGCAACAACTGCTTTAACAACCCTAGTTCTCAAGCATGGCCTTATCCCATTAGATTAATTTGGGTATATTAATAATAATCAATGATACTTAATTGATTATTGGGTAAAAAAAATTTCTGCTTGGCTCTTCCAAGAAGTTCAGAAAACAGGGTCATTAATACAAAGGCTCCCCTGGAACTGATAGGGATTCAGTGTCTTGCTCAAGGAGATGTCTACAATTTGGACGCTCACCATCAGACGGGTTTTATTCCAAGCCCTTATGTCATAATTTGAAATGATGGTTTATATCCAATTTAATTCTTTGGCAAAATGTCCTTGTATTGTTTTTGTAGAACACTTTGCTCTCAGTATGTAGATTGGCACCATTCACTCTTTGCACCAGAAGCACATATTAATTACAGAACTCTTTAAATCAGTGCAATTATTTAGGAAATAATATCCTTAAAGAGATGCCTTCATGCTGTTTCTGAGCACATTTTTAACATGGGTGGTTTGAATTACAACTGAAAGGTAGGTGTGGTTTTATGATTTCAGAGCTATTGGCTACTGAAATTCAGGGCGGTCGTGTGGGTGTGGCTGGGTCGGCTAAACATTGGGGCTAAACCGCTTGCTGTAGAAAAATGAGAAATGGTGACAGCCCCCTTCCTGCTCTGTTGTCACTTTACAAAAAAAAAAAAGGCGAGCGATGAGACCACCGACAGTAGCTTTGAGGTTGAGGATGTGGAAGTGGAAGACGATTCCTCTTTCTCAGTGGAAGTTGAATACTCGCCTCACGAATATGTTGTTCAGCCAGTACAGCTGTATTCCTTCGAGCCAAAAGGGTGCATCTCTGCTTTTATAGCGTCCCGCTATGGACACGCCCTCTATGCTAATGGTAATTCGCGGAAAGTTACCATATTTTCGCCAACCGGAAATATGATTTCAACCGCCGATATATCTCGTCTGGCCATAAATGAGATTTTAGGGCTACCATTTGTCTCATCGATCACATCCACACTCCTTACATCGATTAACAACAGGAAAAGTCGGATTTTGATGCAAGTATCTCTTTAATAACAGTGTAGCTTGTGTTATTCATCTCTCGGACTTGCTGCAAATAGGAAGTATTGTGATGTACTGTTTACCATGGCGTTTATCAAGCTTGTGTGTTCTGTTTCCACAGTGGGCCTTTGGAGTGACCTTGTGGGAGCTGATGACTCTGGGTCAGACCCCCTATGTTGACATTGATCCTTTTGAGATGTCAGCCTACCTGAAGGATGGGTACAGAATAGCACAACCAATCAACTGTCCGGATGAACTGTACGTGACTTTAGCTCTTCAGTCTTTTATCCAACTGTGCTGTCTCATGATGTTATAAATGATGAAATCAAGAGTGTATGCACATATAAATGCTTGGATACTGTTTACAAGTTCCTTGAAAGACAGGGATGTTTCCAGATAGCTGATTCTGCATTTTCAGGTTGTTATTGATTACTCTGAATTAGAAGTACAAAAGCCAGGGTTGTCATTCGCCCACATTGCATCATTTTTTTGGTCTGTGTCCTGTTGTCACATTCCCAATTAGGTTGTTGCTTATCAACAGTAGAGATTATGGGATAGAGATTTGATCTCACATGTAGTTTGGCTGCTGCTGCATATTATTATGGGTGAAAAAAATTAAACTGTCAGATATAAAAGTATGTGTTTATGCATAGCTGGATGGTTTAAATGTCTTTTTATGAGCACATGGTGCGATTTTGGCTATGAGTATGCATTGCACGTTGGAACTCATCCATAGCTTTCTATTCAGAGTATAGATTCAGTGTCTTGTTCTTCCTGGTAAGCCAGCAAAAGTCATCTAAGTCACTCATTTATAGGCAGTGTTATGGTTTAATATAGGCCCTACTTCATTTGGCAACAGACTAATTGGATCAAGTCAATGGCAAGCTGCAGGGGTTTTGAATATAAATATATACATTTCCCTCAGATAATGAACTTCCTGTCTTTCTACATACTATGACTTGTCTTACTTTTCTTGAAGGCAAACTTAGCAACATAGTATATGCAAATTCCTGTGAAGCAGCTTTTCTGCCGGAGTAGTTGGTGAAACAGTTGTACGCTTAGGTGTTGAGTTGAATACCTTCTTTTCCAAAATATCATTGGTTGTAGAGAAGAACTTGCAACTAATAAGCAAACAAAATATATAATGTAGTTGTCATGCAAGATTTAGGTTAATTCTATTTCATTGACAGTACAAAATGTTACAAATGGCCTTAGGTACATCAGAAAACCATTTTTGCTTGTGAAATATTAAATATCTTATTAGACACTTTTGAAACAATCTTTCAATTGGATTTCTGACTAATCTCATGTTTTCCCTCTTCATTGTGCATTTTAGGTTTGCAGTAATGGCTTGTTGCTGGGCCCTGGACCCAGAGGAGAGACCCAAGTTTCAACAGCTTGTTCAGTGTCTCACAGAGTTTCATGCAGCATTAGGAGCCTATGTGTGAAGACCAGCATATTTCTAATAAGCTCTTTTGTTTTAAAGAAGAAAAAGTGGAACACCAGAAGTTTATGGACAATACTAATCTTGGAAAGCATATGTGTAAAAGTGTGCCTTAAAATAGTGAGCAGACTTCTGCCCTGATAATTCTATTTTGTACAGTACTTTGAGATTTTTGTATAGAATACGTTGTTACAGATAGTCAAGAGTACCCCCCCCCCCAAGAGGTTTAAGGATTCTTTATTGAAGTAATATTACTTCAAATGCTTTGAAAGCATCTAGGGAAAAAAACAGCAGTGGTATAATCATTTTGCCAAGTAGAACTGAATAGTGAAAATGCTTCCTCACCATCAGCACATCACTGAGGAGGGAGACCCTAATAGACACATAAGAACCTTATGTGCCATCAAGTAGTTACAGTGATTTATAAGGTTTGAGCCTCTTAGAGCTGGGTTTTATGGACAGTCTTTTTTTTTTTTATACAGTTTTGTAACTTAGAAAAAAAACAGTGTAAATTTGGTATTGTAGATGTGCTTGGGATAAGAGTAATTCCACAGCAGAATAATAAGGGTACCAAAGTAGACTCGGGGGGGGGGGGGGGCTTCGTCTGTATATGTTCCTATATTCTCAACATGCTGCCTCACTCTGTTTAAGCTCTAGCTTGGTACGGGAGACGTGTCCTGAGCCGCGTTTGTGTCGGATATTTGGCAACAGATGTTCAGAGTCCAATCTCAGTGGTCCTTGGTTTTCTCTGGAAGACACACAAAAAATGTGCCACAGGTCATGTTTTTCCTTTTTTTATTTTCTATAGAACTTTGCAAAAGTGTCACTGAAGATGATGTGGCGACTGCATTGTAAGCCCTCAACATTTTTAAAACCAAACAAACGAACAAATTGCGGATGCAACAGGTCACAAAAGAACAAATGTGCATCCCCATATGAACTTATTTTTAAGATATCTGGAGGGAATTCTGGTAAATTTTGTCAGTTGTTGGAATGCTGACCTTTGTCCTTTTTTATATACCCACTATCACAAACTCCACAATTTTCAAACAGGGTTATTATTGTTTTTCTACTCTCTATGTTTAATTTGTTCTGTGTCAGAACACAGCCTTTCACAGGAATATTAGAGCAACTTTTGTGAATATAGCTGCAAGAAAAATTTTGTGAACCCTTTGGAATTACCTGGATTTCTGCATTAATTCTCATCAGATGGGGTCTGATCTTCATCCAAGTCCCAGTAATAGACAAACACAATCTGCTTCAAGTAATGACCAACAAATAAATGTGGTTGTTCTTGTCAATACTGAATACACCATTTAAACATGCACAGTCTAGGTTTAGACTTCTCCGAAAGCTAACTGGAGTCAGGTATTCCAATCAATGAGATGAGATTGGCGGTATGGGTTGCAGAAGTGCCCTGCCCTGTAAAAAGGCACACAGTCTGCTCTTAAGAAATTAGCTGTTTGTGAAAACCATGCCACGATCAAAGCAAATTTCAGAGGATCTTAGAAGAATTGTGGAGATGCATGAAGCTGGAAAAGGCTGCAAAAGCATTTCTAAACCATCTGGGTGTTCATCAATCCACAATAAGATAAATTGTCTACAAATGGAGGAAATTCAGTACTGTTGCTACTCTCTTGAAGGGTGGGCATCCAGCAAAAATGACACCAAGAGCACAACATGCAATACTTAAGTCTCTTCATGTGTCCACTAATTAAAAAAACACTGAATTTTGAATGGTGTTCTTGGTAGGACACCGTGGAGAAAACCACTGCTCTTCAAAAAAAAAAAATAGCTGCACGTATCAAGTTTGCAAAAGACAAACCTCATCCCAACTGTGAAGCATGGTGGAGGGAGCGTCATGGTTTGGGGCTGCTTTGCTGCCTCAGGCCTGGACAGCTCGCTATCACTGAAGGAACAATGAATTCATAATTGTGTTAAGACATTTTGCAGGAGAATGTCAGTGGAGCGATCACTCACCTTAAGCTTAATAGAAGTTGGATGATGCAACAAGACAGCGGCCCAAATCATACAAGTAAATCAACAACAGAATGGTTTTTAAAAAGAAGAAAATTTATTTTTTGGAGCGGCCAAGTCAGAGTCCAGACCTTAACCCTTGTGGCATGACCTGAAGACAGCTGTCATGCAAGAAATCCCAGAAATATCAATGAGTGAAACACTTTTGTAGGGAAAAAATTACAAATTTGCCCACTGAGGCAAATTTGTAATTTGTGATATCAGGCTATACAAATAAAATTGACTTGACTTAAAAGTTTATGTCACTGTCATGCAAGTCTGCTCTGCAGCTACAGGAAATGTTTGGTGGAGGTTATTACTGCTAAAGGAGTTATTAAATGCAAGGGCTCACATGCTTTTTTCAAGCCTGGACGGTGAATGAATAAACAATGTGTTCAATAAACACATGAAAGATACAATTGTTTGTGTGTTATTAGTTTAGGCAGTGGGATGGTGTATGATTATGGCTTGGATGAAGATCAGACCACATTTTCCGAGTAATCAATCCAGGTAATTCCAAAGGGTTCACAGACTTGTATTCTTGCAACTGTAACTAGAACACTTAAAGAATTCACTGTGAAACACAAAACTGCCAATCTGGCTTGGTCTGATCTTAATCTCACACCTATAACATCCTTGTGATGTGTCTTTATGGTCACTGCATGTTGATTTAAAGGTACTTTGTAAACTGCTTCCTGAATTCATATCCACAAATTAAACAGGACCTGTTAATTATAGAGTGGGTAATGTTTCCCCCCCCCCCCACACACACACAGGGCTAGAACATCATGGCCCTGTCTGGTTTCTGCATTCAATACAACATGATAGGTATTTTACCTTCTAATTACTTCCCTGAGAATACAAGATCCAACTCGGTAGTAAAAATGTATTCTACAATGGTGAATCTGTTTAGATGTTGATGAATATACCGTATAGCATAGGCAGAAAGCCATACCCATGAATGTCTGGAAATCTGTTAGTGGTGCACCCCAAATTTCTGACGTTGGTAACAATGAGATGGTTTTGCTATTGATACTTTGTCTTTCTTTCTAGTCATTATTGGTCATATTTATTTTTCTATTTTAGTATTGGGGTGAAATTGCAAGAAGACTGCCCTCTTAATGGAAAGTCATCTATTTTAATTTTTACTTAACTGGAATGTCTTGGAGCACACCGATTTCGTGTAGCCTATACAGTCTGTCCATCCATCTGTCTTTCCATGCATGCATGCATGCATCCATCCACCATCTATAGTCACTCAATCCAATACAGGATGAGAGAGCTAATTACTTGTGGCCTTTAGCAGGTCCTGTCAGTTCACTACGGTGAGACGACAATTTGCTTATTGTTTTATTCGGGATTGTGGCATTTTAAGCGGTGATAAACGAAATTAACTCATATAAAACACTATTTATGGCAAGATTCATTGGCTTCTACGTGTCATTGTGATCACCAGCTTGTACAGAAACATGTTGAATAAGGTGCCATATAGACATGCGAGGGTTACATACTGCCTCCTGAAGATTCAAAAAAAGAAAAAGTAATTCTGATTTATTCATCCTGTTCGTGTATAGTAGCCGATGGGCCCAGTTTGTCGTGTAGTCTGTTCAGACAGGCGTGTACTGCTCTTTTTAACACATTGCGGTGCTGGTTTCATGGTCATGCCTCTTACCACACCGTCACTTTTGCAAGACTGGCTTCGCTCAAAAAAAAGAGGAAAAAAATCAGAGTATGATGTTTGAAATTAGAAAAAGAAAAAAGTATAGGTATCCAGAGAGAAACGTGGTTAACTGCTGTCAACTACAACGGAAGGTGTCAGATTTCTCATTCTTTCTCACCCCTTCTCATTCGGCGTTAATCTCCTGTGGTTGCTCAAAGGGGGACATTTCGGACGCGTGTGCCAAAAGGGGAAAAAAAACCGCGCTGCTGCCTCATCCTGTCAAAACATTTACGCGTGGGGTTGTAGGCTGAGTCCAGTTACATCACCGACGGGCATAGTTGATAAAAACCCACTTCAAACTCACCGGAGAGGCAAGCGGAGAGAATCACAAACCCGCAGAGGACGTCGGCTCCGGGGGAAATGGAGATACTGTACACCAAAGAAATGAAGAGACCGAGCTCACTATCTTGTAATGTGAAGGTAAGGTAGCAGCAGCGTGCCTTTTTTTTTGTAAAATGTTCCGTTAGAGGAATGAATCTCCAGCGTTTTAAACACCACGGCGATAAGTGTTAGCGAGATCACCTGACCTTAGATTATATGGGCTGTCCACGTTGAAAGCCACGGTGATGATACGTATGGGGGATATCTAGAAAGGTGTCGAGAAAGGTGACGGCGTTGATTCAGAGGCGCGAAAAAAACAACAAAACTTTTTAAGATGATAAAGAAACCTGGCTGCTTTTTCCCGCGGTAGAAAAAGAAGAAATATTCGATTCAAACCGGTATAAAAGTAAACGTAGGCGGCTTGTTGTGCTTTGATCACCGCTGTTGAAATTCATTACTATTGGTATCACAAATGGACGTCTATGCTGAATCTTCGTACGTTTGACCCCCAAAAATTTGACAATTGGAAAAGAAGAAGAAGAAGAAAAAGAAGAGATCATTTAATTCTGTCCGTTTCCACGGTGGTCAAAGGCTCAAAACACATTTCAAAATGAAGTTTGTCGTGCGAAAAATTGAGTGTTCTTTTGCCTCAGTTCAGACACCACTTTCAGAAAGTGAGCCAAACGGGTTGTTTTGTTTTTCTGTCATTCATAATTTTTACGGTTTACTTTTCAAATAACCAAATCCGAATTTGACACGCAGTACGTCTCTAACTACTGAAAAGCAAGGGTTTTGCCAAGTTCTTTGCAATTCTAGTTCACATATCATGTGTTGGACTGACTCTTACGGGGAATCAAACACAACACCAATGACAGAATGAGTTTGACACTAATAGTTATTAAGGGTTATGAACAATAAGAAGAGGAAAGCTCCATCTTGCTCCCCGGTGGTCTTTGTCAAACTAGCAAGAGACTATCAAATGTTATATGGAGGGGATTAGCTATAGATTAGTACCTGCTCCATTTACGAGTGTGAATGGAACGAAATATGACTGTTATTGTCAATGAAAAATTGATTTCCTATTTTTTTAATTTGATGAGGGACATCTGAGCACAATCCTGCAATGGAAACCCACAAGCCAAGCCAAGGCCACAGAAGGTTGTGACCTTATCTGTTGCGGGATTTTGAATACAATGCAGTGCATACTTTTTTTTTTTTTACAAACACAAGCAAACAAGCGACAACCAACATAGATGGAGCCCTACAGCTAAAGCGCTGCGGCTAATATACAGACTCCGCAGTAGGCCCATTTAGATTCAGAAGAGATATGCAGGTTGGAAGTGATTGCAAGTCGTCCCTCTTATCACATTACGTCATCATTTCCAAACCCCCCCCCCCCCAATAGCGCAGGCAAAGCAGTCTTGCTCAACAAACACATTATGGGCCTCTTTCATCAATCGTTCGTTCGTATGTACAAATTTGTTCTTACACGCCCCTGGAAGTTTTTAGCCCTGAACTTTGTTTCAAAGATCAGTGTAGAACCTGGCTAACCCCTGAATTTAGACACCATTTGCATAACACTGATGTCTTTGCAAGCCTGGGTGATGGCTCTCTTTACAAGAGGTAGACAATAAATGTTAGGGGGAAGAAATTACTAATAACCATCAGGCTTTGCTTCTGCATGTCAGACAACGTGAGAGCTAAAAAATTCCATGGGTGTGTAAGAACAAATTTGTACATATACGAACAATTGAGGATATTGTGCATCAGCCAGGTGCTCGGTGATGGTGTGCAGATGATGCCTCAGGGATGATGACCAAGCATGATTATTGATGTACGTTTTGTTGAATCTGAACGGTTATTCTAGCACAAGCTCCTGTGAAATGCCCCTTAATTTCTTCATCCTACAATGTACAAATCCACCAAGCGTTCAAGGCTGATGAGCCAAACACAAATCGCTTTTCCAGAGGAATGTTAACAATGTGAGACCTACCTCAAAATAATTGGTGCTGGACTCCCTCAATTTAACTCAAGCTGTTCTCACTTGGTCAAGTGGAGGAAATGCTTGCAACGTCAATATCCAATATCATACTCCAGCCAGATCTTTATGGTTACAGTTTTGCATAGACATTAAGAGACAGACAAGATTTCATCTTCTTTCAAGATGCTATCTCATTGGTGTTTTTATATCTGTTCTGTCAAAAACTGCAATTCTAGTTATTGTGTTTACCTTGGTCGACAGTTAAATTGTAATGATGAAAATTGGCCCTTGGGTTTTTTTCCTGGGAAGCTTAAATCCCTCTGCAATCCCATGCGTCAGTAGGCCAACAAAGTTTCCCTTAGGAGCTCTCATAACCATCCATCTTTTCTTGACACAAATAGTACACGCTGTACAGCGCCTGGCTTTTTGTATTTACTGATCTTCATCAAGACATTATGTTTGCCTTCTCACAGCAAACTTTGAACTCCTACCCTGTGGGCTACACCTAGCTTACACAATGGAGGTGTGCCATTCAAATCTTAATCTAAAATAAAAATAGATAAATAAATACATTAGCCTTCCTTTCCTTTAACCAACCAGGTTTGCACCCAGACACACCGATTTCCAAAGAACATGATGGTTACAGGTCAGGATGTGCTCTGCAGTGAAGTCTTCTCTGTCCTGCTTTCCCCTCCTGTTCAAAAGTTGGCTTTCACCGCTCTTGTCTGCATCTCATTAAAGCGTAAAATTGGCTATTTGTGATCTGACTGTTTGCCTTAGTGTTGGTGTTCATCATGGCCTTGTATTACAGAGCAATAACGGAAAGGGGTCTTTGGCCCCTGTGATGGCATATTTGAGACCTTTGATAAGGACACTATTGTGCAGCAAAATGTTTTAAGTTTGTTTCACAGTAGAAAAGGAAGTGATTCTATGAATGGCTACCTTCATTTATATTTGGGGGACTTGCTACAGAGCTTTTCCCTTTTTCATTTTTTTTAAGAAAAGGTCAAATGTTTTACTCTCTTGTGGCTAAAACGACTTCCTCATGGAAATCTAAGGATGTTCAGCCCAATGGGACCCACACGTGTCCCAGAAATAAAAGCATTTGAAATTGAAGTCTAAACTTCCCTCTATTCTTTGCTCGCGGCGGGGCAGAGACCTTAGACAATGACTTCCAGGGAGGATGGAGTCCATGATTGATGTTCACAACCCGCACATAAAGTGGATCAGGGCAACGTTTGTAGTTTGAAATATTGTGATTTAGTGGTGGACATGTGTTTCCTGAGGAGCATCAGCTATTTCTAAAATAATTTGTATCAAAGTGGGTATGTAGGTGATGAGGCCCACGTCGTCTGACTGTCTTGGCAAACATCGCCAAATTGTCAGAACTCAAGATTTATGATGACAACATTGGGTTTTGCCCTGGTGGGTTTGTGCAATATCAGAGACATGATACCCAGCATCAGCCCTATTTTGGCATTGTTTCTTTTTTATGCAAAGTGTCTTCACATCCATGTCCTATCCAATTTTCATCATTATGCAACATCAATCTGGCCCACATTCCTAAATTCAGATTTTTTTTGCGCACAATACTGTAGTATGTGTGTGTTTGTGCATGGATAATTATAGATATTGGAGTATAATAAGAGATTCTGCTTTCTCAATTTTCCAATCTAAAGCTGCCATTTTCCACGGCAAATGACCGGAAATAATTTACTATTCAAACCAACAGAAAGCCTTGAGGACCAGATATAACCAGTTCTTTGTTGTCTCTGAAGCATTATAACATGAATGCTTTTTAAATCTGAATTCTGTTTTATTTCATAGGAATCCAGACTTTAGCTTGACCTAGGGCTGTGACTGAAAAGCGATTACTATAGGAGCAGTTTGTCTTATGCCACACATCACAAAGGACCTCATTTGCCCGCATGAACAAATAAGGGTCTCGTCGACATATTTTGATAATTAATGGCTGTGTTGTGATGGTGAAATATTAGCATCGCTGTAAAAGCGGCTATTGTCTGTGCTTACAAACCATAACGCTGAGTTTTAATAGGAGCATTAGCTGTTCCAGAGTCGAGCGCAGAGTTTATTCTTGCTCAGCCTGCCTGGCAGCTGGTAAATAACAGAAGGCTTGGATTTACTACTTGTGTTTTCATGGCAAATTCATTCCAAATCTCAACACGTCATTCAGAGAGCTTCATGCTGTCAGGACCACTAAAACAGCCCAATCGATTTGACAGGCATGTCATATAATTGGCTGTGTCCATTCACTGCACACAAATCCAAGTGCCTCTTCCAGGTTGTACAGGGGGCCTGATGGCTGACTTTAATCTCTTTTCACTGGCTGTCAAAGGAAAAGCAACAGAGACAGAGTTCTGTAATAAAATGAACACGTAAAAATTTTGAATCTAGCTAGATTAAATTTTTTTGTTTTTGAACTCACATATAGCAACCATCATGTATTTTTCTCCACACTCTTTTGTAATAATGCTTTTCAGCAAGCTAGATAAACATCAATGAATTACTCATATGAGCTGTCAGCTTGGGATGTGAAATAACTTTGACTCATATATGACTCCTCCAAGACATCTTTTAGGAAAGAAGAAAGTGTGCAACGTACTGGCCAGGCCATTCAGGAGAGTAGATGAGTCTGGTCCACTTAACAATTTTGTTCTTTACATTTTTAATTAACAATAGTGCGACAAACATTTGAGGTTTCCATATAATGACCACCACCTATGTTAATCATGGGATTGTGGCAGGAATGAGGAAAAACACAGGAGACCAAGGCGAGTTTGATGTTTATTCCTCAACTCCAAAAACCAACTGCAGCAGGAACAACCCTGCACCGGCGAGCCCGGGAACGTAAACCACGCCCCCAGCTCGCAGTCCTGCTGGGTGAGAAGCATAGCCCCTAGCGTCCGCCACACAGCACCCCCCCCCCGAACACCCAGAAGGGACTCCTGGAAAGAATATTAGTGTCGCACTGGAGGCTTAAGCAGCCTGCCATAACGGCTGCGCCGTCCCTCAGCCGAAACAGTAGGTGAAACACAGTCCAAAGCCGGCTGAGAAGCAGAACGCTGAACCCGTGAAGACACTGCCGGGGACCTGGAAGGAGGACGACCCCGACGGGGAACCTCGGCCGGAAACACAACTTCGCCTGCCACCCTGTGCGCCGGTTTAAGCCTATCAAGCGTGACACGCTCCCTACGCCCACGCATATCTAGCACAAACCCCTTAGAACCCGTCTCAAGAACCCGAAATGGGCCATCGTATGGGGGTTGGAGGGGTGAGCGGTGAGCATCATGCCGTACAAAAACAAAACGAGCCGGCATGAGCTCCGCAGGCACGAACGACCGCGGAAAACAGTGGCGAACGGGACCTGGAACTCGAGTGCTGTCAGACAAAAAAGGATAAACGGCCGGGCGGGGTTGAGGAGCGGAACTCCCAGGCAAAAATTCCCCAGGGACGCGGAGCGGCTGACCGGGCACCAGCTCAGCGGGTGACGCGTCGAGGTCCTCCTTAGGAGCCGAACGCAACCCGAGCATAACCCAAGGTTAACGATCCACCCAGTTACCATCCGAGAGCGCAGCGCTGCCTTGGGCAACCGGTGAAAACGTTCACACAAGCCGTTAGCCTGAGGGTGATACGCGGCAGTGCGGTGTACCTGCACATCCAAGGATCGCGCAAGTGCCGACCAGAGCTCTGACACGAACTGGGGGCCCGTCTGAGGTGATATCTGACGGAGTGCCGAAACGGGCGACCCAGGAGGAAAGAAAAGCGCGTGCAACATCCGAGGATGTTGTGGAGGATAGAGGGACAGCCTCTGGCCACCTGGTGGTCCGAACTACCATTGTGAGCAGGTGCGTAAAACCCTGTGAAGAAGGTAGAGGGCCCACCAGGTCCACATGCACGTGGTCGAAACGTCTGGCCGGGATCGGAAACAGTTCGAGGGGCGATTTAGTGTGCTGGTGGACCTTAGCGCGCTGGCACGCTACACACGCAGCTGCCCACCCCTTGACGTTCTTGCAGAGGCCAGGCCAGACGAACTTGGAACCGACCAACTTCACCGACGCCCGAACTCCAGGGTGCGAGAGGGAGTGAATCGAATCGAAAACTCGACGGCGCCAGGCCACTGGAACAACGGGGCGGGGACGGCCGGTGGAGACATCGCAGAGGAGGGCAGGACTGCCTTCCTGCATCACAGCGTCCTCTAGCTTGAGACCGGTACGCGTTGACCTAAGGGCAAGGACGTCCGGGTCGCTGGGCTGGTTGGCAGCCATAGCGGAGAAATCCACACCGAGGTGCACAGGACACACAAGCACACGCGACAGACAATCAGCAACAGGGTTGGACTTCCCGACCACATGCTGAATTGTCCGTTGTGAACTCGGAGATCGCCGCTAGGTGGCGCTGTTGACGAGCAGACCACGGCTCAGTCACCTTGGACATGGCAAAAGTCAGCGGCTTATGATCCACATAAGCCGTGAATGGGCGACCCTCCAGCAGGAAGCGGAAATGCCGGGTTGCAAGGTGCAGTGCCAGCAATTCCCGGTCAAAAACGCTGTACTTCCGCTCGCTATCCCGCAGTTTGCGGCTAAAAAATGCGAGTGGCTGCCACGCATTCGCCACACGCTGTTCAACCACAGCCCCCACGGCTATGTCAGACGCATCGGTTGTTAAAGCTATGGACGCAGTGGGTGTGGGATGGGCGAGGAGGGCAGCGTTAGCCAGGCCGCACTTAGCTCCGTCAAAGGCCTGGACCTGTTCGGGAGTCCAGTCGACAGGGTCGTTAGCCTTCTTAAGCCGCAGGGCTTCGTAAAGTGGCTGAAGGAGGTGGGCAGCGCGAGGGAGGAAACGGTTATAGAAATTCACCATGCCCAAGAATTCCTGCAATGCCTTAACAGAGACTGGGCGGGGAAACTCCGCCACCGCTTGCACCTTAGAAGGCAACGGGACCGCTCCTTGCGGCGAAATGCGGTGACCCAAGAAGTCAATCACCGGCAGTCCAAACTGACACTTGGCCGGGTTGACTATCAGGCCGTGTTCGTCCAGACGACGGAAAATCTGTTACAGGTGCGCCAGGTGCTCTTCAGCTGACGGACTGGCCACTAATATGTCGTCGAGATAAACGAACACGAAAGCAAGGTCACGCAACACCGAGTCCATCAGCCTCTGAAAGGTTTGCGCTGCTCCCTTCAAATCAAAAGGTATGCGCATGAACTCAAAAGCCCAAACGGGGTGATCACTGCGGTCTTGGGCACGTCCTCTGCGCGCACGGGAACCTGATGATAGCCGCGCACCAGGTCCACCTTAGAGAAAATAGTGGTACCTGCCAGGCGTATGGAAAAGTCCTGTATGTGTGGGATGGGATAGCGGTCATTGGCAGTGATGTTGTTCAGGCGGCGAAAATCGCCGCAAGGCCGCCACGACCCATCCGCCTTGGGCACCATGTGAAGCGGCGAGGCCCACGGGCTGTTGGAACGCATCGTATACCCAGACGCTCCATGATGGCGAACTCCTCCTTAGCTATAGCCAATTTTACCGCGTCGAGGCGCCGCGCGCGCGCAAAAACTGGCGGTCCCAGAGTGGGAATGAAATGTTGTACCCCGTGTTTAGTAACCGCGGTGGAAAAGGCAGGCGTAGTCACCGATGGAAAATCCGCCAGCAAACGCTGAAAACCATCACCTAATGCTAAAAAGTTAGCGTGCGTTAACGGCCCGGCTCCCCCTGTCTCGCACGGAACAGTGGCGAAAGACACAGCATCCATTAAACGGCGGTTTGCAACATCAACCAGCAGACCATTAGCACACAGAAAATCCGCGCCGATAATAGGAACAGTAATGGCGGCCACTACAAAGTCCCACTCAAAATGGCGCCCGTGGAAGCAAACAGTCACCAACCTTGTGCCAAACGTCGCAATGGACGAACCGTTAGCTGCACTTAACTGTGGGCCGCCGCCTTCGGCCGACCTGTCTGTCTTAGCAGGAGGGAGTAGGCTCTTTTGCGAGCCTGAGTCCACCAGAAACCGTCTTCCTGACATCGTGTCCTTAATGAAGAGCAGCTAACTACGTCCGGCAGCACCCACAGCTGCTACTGAGCGCTGGCCCTGGAGTTTCCTGCCGCTTCAAACGTGCACGGAGGGACGCAGCGCCTCGCTTTGCCGCCGAACCGCTGGTGGAAGAAACAGAGGCCTCTCCCGCGCCGTCTACGGGCAGTCACTTCAGCCACCACTGCCGGGTCCGCGTCCTCCGACGTCGGCTGCAGAGGCTCCGATGCCACACTCTGCACAGAGAACCGTCTGGTAGCCAGCAGGACCCGATCGGCCTCCTCAGCCAAACCTCGGCAGTCACCAGCGGCCAGACACGGGGAGTTAGCCAAAGCCGCGCGCACAGGAGACAGGAGCTGGCGCAGGAAAACGTGCGGGAAAAGGAACCCACCTTCGTTTGAGCCTAGCAGCGACAGCATATTGTCCATGAGATCCACAGCCGTCCCGTCGCCCAAACCGGATAGGGAAAGGATTCTATCTGCCCTCTCTGCGGCAGATAGGCTGTACCTCCGGAGCAGAAGATGTTTGAGGGCGACGTATTTATCGTGTTGCGGAGGGGCGCGCAACAGCTGCATGGCCCGGCGTGTGGACTGCTGGTCCAGCGCAGCGACGACCAAATAGTATCTGGAGTCGTTCGCGGAGATTCCACGCAGGTGGAACAGCGCCTCGACATGCTGGAACCACGAGGCCGGGTTGCTCTGCCTGAACTCTGGGAGTTTCACAGCCGCGGCGAGAACGGCCGGCTGTGAGAGTTGGGGCGGCGTGGCCGAAGTGGATTCACACTCCTCTTCTGCTCCAAACATGTTCAATTCGGGGTCACCAATGTGGCAGGAATGAGGAAAAACACAGGAGACCAAGGCGAGTTTGATGTTTATTCCTCAACTCCAAAAACCAACTGCAGCAGGAACAACCCAGCACCGGCGGCGATATTATGAACCCTACATAGGCCTCGCCAAAATCCCGTTTCTGGCTTTGTCACGTGTGCGCCACCGTAGCAACGCGAAAATATGTTGTTATGGGGTTAGCGCTCATCAAGGAAACGCTGTACACCCACAATTTAACCTGTCTAAGTTATCCACAATCAACATTAATATAATACCAATAACGTATCCAAGGAGCAGAGGCAGACCTTGTAACCTAAAATTGTTAGGTTAGTCAACTTAAGGCTATTCTTTCCCTCACAATCATAATTTCAACCCCATGGTTCACTTTTTAGACGATTCATAAGTTATGTAACTTGATATTTTGATTATTTTTAATCAAAACCAAAAAATAATCTAGACTTCCTGCTTAATTTCGTTTTCAGGGCAAACACTTAAATCATAAGACAAACATCCTAGTCATGTCTTTCACTTCATTTACCAGAAAGTTTACATTTTCTACTAATGAGGATCATGAACAGAGGAGAGCACATAAGACTGCCATTTTAATTATTATTTTGCCACTAGGGGGAGAAATTTACTAACTTTGGCGACCAAAATTGAAGGTAGCTAACGTTAGCTTTGCTTCGCACCGAGTTGATAGTTGATTGTTTCCTTAGCAACGCAGCGGAAATCCGGCGTCCGTTCGCGAGATTTGGGACAGGGTACGGGATTTTGGCGAGGGCTATGTAGGGTTCATAATATCGCGCACCGGCGAGCCCGGGAACGTAAACCACGCCCCCAGCTCACAGTCCTGCTGGGTGAGAGGCATAGCCCCTAGTGTCCGCCACAGGATCATCATTGTGACAAGTCCTTCCTTAACTGTTAGACCACACACATCAACAGTGGAAATGGAAGAAATTTAAAGGGACAGTTGACCCCAAAATCAAAAATAAATGTTTTTCCTTTTACCTGTAGTGCTATTTATCCACCTAGATCATTTTGGTGCGATTTTCCGAGTTTTAGAGATATCGGCTGTAGTGACGTTTGCCTTCTCTCGAATACAATGGAACTGGATGGCACTCGGCTTGTGTTAGTCAAAGCGCCAAAAAATAAATTTGAAAAACTCAACAGCAATGTCTCTTTCCAGAAATCATGACCCGGTTACTCAAGATAATCCACAGACCTTGTTGTGAGCAGTTTCATGTAGGTGTAGTTCAGTCTAAGAAAATAGTTCCTACATGAAACTGCTCACAAGGTCTGTGGATTATCTTGAGTAACCAAGTCATGATTTCTGGAAAGAGACATTGCTGTTGAGTTTTTCAAATGTTTTTTTTTTTTTTTTGGTGCTTTGAGCAACACAAACTGAGTGCCATCCAGTTCCATTGTATTCGAGAGAAGGCAGACATCTCTACAGCTGATATCTCCAAAACTCAGCAACTCATACCAAAAGGATCTAGATGGATAAATTGTACTACAGCTAAGGGGAAAAACGTGAATTTTTGATTTTGGGGTGAACTGTCCCTTTAATCTCTATAACAGCTTAAAAATGTACCGAAAAAAAAGAATTTCACAAGCATATATTATTGTACGCCAAAGACCCGTTGTATCATAAATGGGGCTCGTTGGAGTAAATTTTGCAAAAAAAACCCAAAAAAACCCAATGTCAACTTCCATTGTGTTGAAGCAAATGATGTCCAGCCCCGTTCTTCAGGTAATACTCCACAGTCAAGCTGTATGCGGAGCTTTTAGTGCCCTCCGTCGTGCTTCACCTCTGAGCTGCCGTCACTTTTGTCTCTTGTAGATTTGTGTAAAACTCAGTCCACATCTACTGGATCTCCTTGTAGGTGTTTGTCCTGTGTCAAGGGCTCCTGCAGCTCACTCAGCTGCTTTACAGTTCCTACTTCAAGAGCACCATCACCACCATTGAGAGACGCTTTGGCCTCAACAGCTTCTCCTCAGGAAGCATTTCCTCTCTCCATGAGGTAGGAGCCAAGCATAACACGTTCCTGCAGTTTAAGGTCATGATAGATTTATTTCAAACACGCTGACAACAAAAAGGGATTTGCAGAACAAGCACTTTATCAGAATCACGCTTCCTGGCAATTCAGTCGAGACTTTGTAACAATCATTTTAGTTTTACTTGGGGGTGAAGACAGCTAAAGAATTAACAAAAGAGGAGATTGTGTTTGCTTATGAGCGATATAAACGTGTGCCACCCACTGATAAAAGGTCTCATTATTTTCAGTATTCAAAGTCTCATAGTCATGAAAAAAATAATTCCAGTAAATAACTTTTTTGACATACAAATCACTTATTAAAACCTTTTATTTTTATCAATTTGTTTATTTCTGTTTACTTATTACATGTAAGAATAATGTTTTTGTGGACTGTTTAGCATGTTGCAAAACCTATTCTTTATCAGGAAAAAGTGCTGTGAATTTTCTTTTTTGTATGAAGTCTTCATCTTCTTTTTCTTCTTCTTCTTCTGCTATTATTGTCCCAAAACAAAATGAAAAAAAAATCCCGAAGCCATGTCACTCAATCAGCCTGGCATATGGGATTTTAACATTCGCATTTTAAACACATTTTAACCATAGCCTAAGGAACAGTATGCAAGTTATCTATTGCCTTTATCTGTATTTGTTTTTCAGGTTGGAAACACTGTGCTCATAGTGTTTGTGAGTTATCTTGGAAGCCGGGTTCATCGTCCCCGTTTCATTGGAGTTGGTGGGCTGCTGATGTCCGTTAGTGCCATGATCCTGGCCCTACCTCACTTTTTATCCCAACCTTATGAGTATGATTCAGTTTTACACGGTAAGATGAAGTTTCAGCCGGACCCTACCCACAACACATCTGCTCTATGTTTTTTGGTTGTCCTATAGCAGAGGAATGTGAGTCTGTCTAGAGCAAAGGGCCGGTGAACGTAAAAATATGTCATTACACTGCAATATATTGCATGTTGCATTAGGACATAAATAGAACACTGCTTCGTGTAACACTGGGTCACTCCACAGCCATGGCTCAACAGTACCTATTAGGAATCATTCCTGTTTGGGTTTTGTCTGACTGTACTGAGAAGAGGAAGGCAGAAGTGGGCTGGAGTGTTTTGAAAGCTTGCAAGTGTTCTTCAGTTGAACCCTTGCAAAAATCAGTTGGAAAGCCTAATCTTTATCCACTTCAGGAAAGCCAAAGAGATGAGAATCATCTACTGCTCTCTCAATATGATCCCTCGTCTCCCCCCACCTTTGGCCTTGAACAAAATATGTCCTGGCCTCATGTAGCGTATCAATGCAGGGTCACTGAATTGTCAGGAAATTAAAGTAGTCTGTCCATCTGATTTAATTGGCTTGCCATTAACTTCTATTCTTCTGTCTTTCCCTCTCTTTCCCTTTCGGCACCCCCCAACAAACACACACACACACACACACACACACACGCATTTTGTATGTGTATTGTGCTCCAGATCGCCAAGACATTTGCAACCTGCAAGTGAACTCAAGCACCCCAGAGTCCTGTGGCCGTGAGGAGACCAGACGTCTGTCTGATACAAACAACCTGTGGTTTGTCATGGCCAGTGCTCAGCTGCTCTTTGGCGTGGGCTCAGTGCCCATCCAACCCTTTGGCATTTCCTACGTGGATGATTTTGCTGGGTCTGGCAACTCCCCCCTTTACATAGGTGAGTGGCCTGTAGTTCAATGATAGATTGATTTATATAGATAAACAGAACACAATCTCAGGGCCATGGAGGCACACCAGGTCATTAAGTGGCAAACAATGTAGATAAGTCCTAGTAGAGTCGTAGTAAATTTACATCATAAACATTTGTATTGGCTGCATACCTATAACCTGTGAAGATCCAGTCTCAAAGCCCTTCTTTGTCATTTGCAGCCATTCTCTTTGCCATCTCAGTGTTTGGGCCTGCCTTTGGCTACCTACTGGGATCAATCATGTTAAGAATCTACGTGGATGTGGACAGAACTGGCTCAGGTACTCGCTCTTTAGTCTTAAGATATGTCACAAAGGTGATGATAAAAACAGAAAGGATGACCCACCATTGCATACGGTATCCTGTCCTCAGATGCTTCAATGTCTCTTTTATGAACAGTGGTGAACCAGGAGCTGAGTCCCAGTGATCCCCGCTGGGTGGGGGCGTGGTGGATGGGCCTCCTCATTTCTTCTGGCAGCCTGGCGCTTACCTCCATCCCTTACTTCTTCTTCCCGCAGAGAATGCCTATGAATGGAGATGTAAGACACTTCAATACTCAGGGATCCTCAAGTAGAGGACAGTTCCACTTAAGACACTTAACAATGACTGAAAATATGGCAATATCCCCTCAATATTTTCAATATCTGTCCAATCTACATAGGAAATACAATAAACTAGACTAGTATCCTATGAAAACAGCAGCTAGTAAACAGAGGAACACCTGAATGAACATATATATTATAGATTGTGGGCACACTCCTCCAAACACTAATGGTGTAATGTTGGTGACGGTGTCAGCGGTCAGCAGCACTAGTTCTCAATCTGAGGGTCAGTCATCCCTCATAGTCATGTTTTACTGACATCTACTGGCCTTACATCAAGACTGCACACGTTCGTTCCTTCTTCCTTGTGCTTTAACAGTCTTAAAGCCACTAAATACAAGTCTGCAGCTTTAGTAGTCTGCTTTACATTTTAAGATGCCAGAATGTCACATGGCACAGTAAAATCAAGCTGGTAAAGGATAATTCTGAACACGTTACAGATTTTCATAGCCACTGATTTGACACTGATCGTGCAATTTCCCCTCTTTGCTTGTGTAAGACCTTTCAAACTGGTAGCAGCAACAAAATATATTTCCTGTCACTTAAGGTGACTTAATCCCATTCTTATTTAAACTGATTGAGCCCTTTGTGATACAACTGTGTCTAAAATTTGACCTGACAATACTGAATACATGCTGTAATTAAATCAAAACCCAGTGCTTTAGCTTTGCCTGTATTAGATTTCATTCAAAGTTGATATTATGTATGCATAAATGCTGCTGTGCAACATTTATTGTATTATTTCACAGGTGAGGGGAACTGAAAGTGACATGAAAGAAGAGTCAAAGAAGCCAGATCTGTCTTTTCTGGAGTTTTTGAAAAGTAAGTTTTTTTTTATTTTGTTTTTTTTTACTGATGTCAGATAAATGTCACCCCCCTGTTGTACTTGTTGCACACTTGCTCATAATAGCCCTACTATGCTTATGTGGACATGCTTAAAATAATCACACATTTTTGCTTCTGTCTTTTTCTGTGGATGCGTGTCTGTGTGTCTGATTTAGTGTTCCCAAAACTCTTTGTCCAACTCCTGCTGAGTCCTCTCTTCTTGTTGTTGGTCCTGGCACAGTGCTGTTTTTCCTCTGTGATGGCGGGACTCGCTACCTTCCTGAATAAGTTTCTTGAGCGCCAATACAGCGCCTCAGCTGCCTACAGCAGCCTGCTCATAGGTAGGCAGAGTCACAGATATATAGTATTGGGTGACCAAAATTTTTTTACAAATTTGTTTTAATCGCCGCCTCATTCAATTTATATCGTGTTAAATGAGGCAATGGATGATGGATGACTTGGGGTACCCATTTAGTGAAATAAAGATTGGTTGCCTCAGCAAAATCTGTTAATGTATGTACACAGACACCTTAGAGAGTATTGTTCAACTTATTTGGCGACTGCTTGCCAAAAAGTTAAAAAGTGAGTTTTTTTTTTTTCATCATTTTAAGAATGAAATGAAATTTGGGTTTGTGTGAACTTATAGCAAGGTAGTCCCTATGCAACTCCTGTGTTTATTGATGGGCAGACTGTTGTTACAGCATGCTTAGTAGCAGAGGAACTATTGGTATTTAAAGTAAATACTTTGACCAAACACAATAAGTACTTCAGAAGTGAATGCTAAATACCTTTGTTACAGTATTTCTTTCTTGCTATTTAGGAATATATGTAGGTGGTTTTATAAAATACTGTTTGAGTCATCACAGTTTCCACACCTCATTGCACCAAATGTTTATTTTGGCAGTAGCAAAGGAAGCATTATGAGTGTAGTAATTTTCTTAACAAGCCAATCAATGGTATAAGATAAGAGCCTGACTCAATCACTACCATGCCAGAGACATATTGTTACAAGTACAACTAACACAGATATTTTCAAGATAAAGGTTTTTATGTGTCTTTAGCCATGGTTCATATCCGTACCAGAGGGATATAGGAAACCTTTCTCGGAGGAAGAGGAAGAGCACGAGAAACCACTTTTTTTTAAGATGTTATGTAAACCACGGTTGCCATTTTCAGTTGAAGCTCACTAAGCCCTGTATCGGCCCCCAGGTGCTGTGAATTTGCCATCAGTCGCGGTGGGGATGCTACTAGGTGGGGTGATCATGAAAAGGACAGGTCTCTCTCTGAAAGCCATTCCACGTTTCTCCATTGTCATGCTGACCATCTCCACCCTACTCTGTATACCACTTTTCTTCATGGGTTGTCCCACTCAGAAAGTTTCAGAGGTCAATCATCAACAAACTGGACAGCGTGGGTGAGTAAGAAGGGCGCAGATTCATAATTTCATAAACTTTGTTCTAGCTTCCTAAATGACTGCTTTTATCCGCCCGACATAAGAAGTTGTCTCAGTCAATGGCTGACTGCTTGGCTGCCTGAGACTTTGTGAAATTGTCTTTGCTGTGTCTGTCCACTTGCCTCTCTCCCAGAGATAATAGAAATTAACTTAAAAATCCCAGAGAGACACCCCCCCCCCACTGAAGCTATTGACAAATTCTGTCTTAGAAGTGATTTACAATACCTGACTGCACCTTTGGCAGACAAATTTCCAGAAGGTGATGCACACATTGAAGCTCTTATTATTTGCCTGCATGAAATATAATGATCATCTATCTTTTTGGGCAGACCAAATTTTACATGTATTTTAGAGTGTCAAACTTGTGTCAGTGTTGAACTTCATAAAAATGACAAAATAAGTAAATCTTTCTCAGTGCGGCATTACATAATATGAAGATTTTGTTTGGATTAGTCCTATTGACAGACACCAAGTACTTAGATGTTGTTACTTCTAAAACACAAATGAAACACAGACTACACAAACAATAGTGGGGAACTTTAGCCCCAGCTCCTGGTGTTTGTGTACTCCTTTGGCTTTATTTTGACATCTGGCCCTCGCTCTCCTCCCCCACAAGGTCTCTTTCCATGTGTTACTCCAACTGCTCCTGTCCCGCTAGTGCCTTCAACCCAGTGTGTGGTTCAGACGGCATAGAATACATTTCTCCTTGTCATGCCGGCTGCACCAACTTTACAAGGGACCCCAACAACACCTACAGGGTTCAGGTGAATAGCTATTCCCTCTCTTCACTTTAACATGCATTTAGCTGACAGTCTTATCCAAAGTTATAATGTGTGCACCAGCTGCTTAAAATTGAATTCCTAAACCACCAACATAAGGGCCAGGGTCAGAGGGTACTAGAGGACCATAAAAGGATACATTAAATAAACTTGTTCCCCCAAAAATATTTCACAAAAAAAATTCAAAGTTTCCATATGAGAGGCCTTTGAACCCCCCCCCCCCAACCATATTGGAGGATTTTATCATGTTGGTTCTCATCACATTTTATCATGTTATATAAAAATACCTAAAATCAAATCACATCACAGTGTACTACTGTTTCATATACAATTTATGTTTTGATCTGAGATGCAAATTTCATGACACTATCTTAGCTGAATGTTTTAGTTTTTAATGCTTTTAAATTCATTTTTACTCATAATGTATTTAGAAAGCATAAAACAAAGAACGGGAATATCGATCAGTGTGCAGATCTCTCGATAGATCCTCAGCCATGTACTGCATAATTAGATTCATCAGCCTGCAGCTTCATGTCTGAAAGGTCAGAGCAGGCTGTGCTACTGATATGACACGGGTGGTTCAAAATCAATGTCCAGCCAATGCCTAATTAGCCACAGAGTATATAGGAGTTATTTTAAAAGGAGAGCAGGATAATCTACTGGCAGGTGGATTATGGAAGCTAATACAGCATTAGTTAATTTGACTCAGCATATTAATCCTATTGCACAGTTACAGACAGTGGTGGCTGCAGCTTCCTGAAGGGAGTCAACCCCCGCAATTAAAGACTAACTGTTGTGGATTTTTGGGGAGTCTATCTTGGGTAGGAAAAACTTTTAATGGATAGATCCGAGATTTATTTGTGGAAAGTGTGCCCAGGGAGGTAACAGGGAATGCCGATTTACCATTGCTACAGCATTGTGGCTAATGACCTTGTATTCCATTTTTAGCTGATTGTTTGGCTTTTGTACTCCCTAGGATTGTTCACAGCAAACAGTAGGTATTTTTAACCGGAGTTGTCCCTGTGATGAGAGCGGACAGGCTGTGCCCGGGGGTTTAGAAGAACGTGTACCACTCCTTCCTTTGCATGAGCATTTTGCACGCTGTTGTACATTCCTGAGAGTTGTAGCAGGTAGACAGTGGATTTGGAGTCACAGCCACATTTCCTCTTTTGGGAATTCTTCCTCTATTTTTACTCTGTTTCAGGCTGGTTCAGACCTGAGCCAAGTTGGCCTCATAAGTCTGTCCAAAATGCACACAGAAACTGAGATATTGAGATACTCAGATGGACAGGGTAATCAGTTATACACCAAACCAGGTGAGGGAAGGAGGGCAGCGTGACTTTTGAGTTCATATTACTGTAATAAAATACAGAAATTGAATCTTTCCAACATTACGTTATCCAGTTCCTGCAAACATGAGGTCCACAATTGTTCTGAGATTGTAGATAGATTTTTGCATAGAGTCTTATTGCTGATTTGAAAGTCAAGTGGGACTTCTTTTATGAGTTCATATATGCAACTATTGGAATCAACCTGTAGTTTGGCAATCATTATCTTATTACTTATTATTAACATTTGGGGTTAGTTGTTTGCAAAAGTAAAGCACATGTAGTGAGTTTTTTTATATCTTCAGATTATAGTACAATATTTTACCTTCCTTTCTTTCTTCCTGCATACAGTCATATACCAGCTGCAGGTGTATATCTGGCAACCAAGGTCATGCTCGTCCAGGCCCCTGTCCAAACAGTTGCCCTCAATTTCTTCTCCCTGTTATGTTCCTCATATCACTGGCAGGGCTGATTGCCAGCCTCACACATAACCCCATATACATGATGGTTCTCAGGTAAGAGATGAATAAATGACAATTTATTATAGCTTGTTGCTAAATTCAAACTAATGAGCTCTCACATTTGCAAAGATTATAAAAGACAGACACGGACTGGCTTCCCTGCCAGTCTGTGTCTGCTGGTAAAGGAGTCAATACTATGAACAAATTCGTCGAATATTTGGTACCCATTGTGTGCAGATTCATGATTGTTCCATAGTTTCTTAAAATGACTATTTTGTCTTGATCATCAATTGCATTAAGGGAAGAATGACTAATTTAAGATGTGTCCTTCAAACTCATACCTCTGTTGTTTTCCTTTCAGAACTGTTCCCCATGAGGAAAAGTCATTTGCAATTGGGATCCAGTTTCTGCTTATGAGAGTGCTTGGTAAGAGAATAGACTAAATAGTATATTGTGTATGTGGTTTGTGCTTACCAAACCACACACACAATTATGTTATTTTTAAATAAATTTAAATAAGATGATTGAGTTTCAACAAAGTTAATCTTCTTTTGAATTAAACATTATAGAGACTGTAGGTAATTTGTGCTAAGATGTCTGCACTGACAGGAAGTTTTACATTAACATTGTTTCTCTCCTGCCAGCCTGGCTACCAGCCCCTGCTCTCTTTGGGATGGCCATTGATACATCATGCATCTGGTGGAGGCATGTGTGTGGGAAGAAGCTGAGCTGTGGTTACTATGACAACAACATATTGAGGAACCGGTCAGAGAACTTAGAATGAATATTACTGACATGTGATATTGATGCATTATTTTCGTATTGATGTTGACTCTGAGCTACCCAAATATTGAAGTTGCTAATGCTACCTAACTCTCACAGGTACCTGGGCTTACAGGTAGCTTTTAAAGTCATGGGGATTTGTCTCCTGATGATACTGGGCTGGAAGGTGAAGAGGACCAGGGAGTACAGTCTAGAGAAGAGGCCCGAGGGACCGCTGTGACCACACCTGTTAAAGAGCAAAATCTCAAGAAATGTCCTTGTGATCTGAGCTCCACTGTTTCTCCACGGTCTGTGTAGGTGTTTGAATAGGTGTGTGTCCACCTGTTGAGAAACTACAATATGTGCTGAGTAAGAATGCCTCCGAGGAGAATCCAGGATCGATAGCATGCCTACTTTGACCTCCATTTTGTACCCCACTTTGAGCTTCTCTGGTGGGAGAAAGAGTTTGGATATTTTTCGCATGAATTTGATGAGATCTTTAACAGAGATTTGATGTGAACTACATTGATTAGATGGCCCTACAAGGGATGATGACAACAGCATTGGTATTGTCCAACACACATCTCGATTGGAACCTCATAACATTCTGCCTGTTTTTGCTGGGGATGACGGAAAGACACCGAAAAGAGTGTGATTAATGATAATGTGAAGGATAAACATCTTTGGTCATCCATTGCTTGCTCCTAAAGGCAGGAATCTATCCATTCAGGTTTCTAGTTGCAAATGGCAACATAGTTAACACTAGCTTAATATTTAAGTTTTATTATATAGATGTTTGTCTCAAACACAGAGGCATAGGTGACATTTTTATTACTTGTTTGATATATTTTTCTCACATATAAAGCGACACTATAGCTTTGCAATGAATTTTTCATTTACAAATAAAATGTACTCAATATAAATGAAAAGAATGTGCGTTCTGCTGGTATGGTTCATTCGGTTATCTGGCTAGCTTTATGGGCACAGCCTAACTGACGAATAAAGAAAGTAAATAAAATCTGAAGAAATAGCCGCCTTGACGTCTTTCTGTGAATGTGGTTATCGGTAGGCCATCCTGTGCACG
Organism: Lampris incognitus; assembly: GCF_029633865.1. NCBI lineage: Eukaryota > Metazoa > Chordata > Actinopteri > Lampriformes > Lampridae > Lampris > Lampris incognitus. The sequence continues at coordinate 76,016,534 of NC_079213.1, forward strand.
TCTCCCTGTCCGTCTGTGAGCTCCCGATGGATTTAGACCCATCTATCTCCTAACATGTGAGAGAGAGTTTGTGCATCAAGTGTACGGATCCGAAATGGAAGAGGAGAACATTTCCCCCAAGATAAACTGACCGGAGGCTGAAGAGCAAAATTGTACGACTATCCCCCCATCTCCCCGGCCCACACCACACTGGCGGTTTCGTATGACGTCATATCGTGAAAATGGTGAAGGCGGGTTTGGTTTGATGGTTTATGGAGAACGACTAGAGGCCGCGCATGCGCAGAAGCCCGCGGCAGGCAAGCTCCACAGTGCAGCATTCCCATCACGGAACGGGGTGAACGGGGAGAGACCGTCGCCTTTTACATACAGCATCTTCATCATCCAAATCCGAACTAGTGCAGGGAAAAACACAGTCACACCTAGAATTTCATCAGTTATTCAGTATCCACCCAAAATGTCCGTGGGCAGTGACTTTGGGAACCCTTTAAGAAAATTCAAACTCGTTTTTCTGGGGGAGCAAAGTGGTAAGTCATGCCGATTTCTCACGAGAACTTCCCATCTGGTAATGTGAACCCATTGCACCTGCTGCATTACACAGGAAGCCAATTTTCAAGTTTAACCCTGTTTTAAAAAAAATGACGGAGTGGTTTATGGCCTTGTGACTCGTTTGAGCTGTCGTTTCGTCCTTTAAACATTTCAATGGAAGTTATTCATTTCAGTAGGTTTGTATGTGTGCGTTGTGTGTGTGTGTGCGCGTGCGTGTGTGTGGGTGGGTATCGGAGGTTGGGGGGGTGTATTTAATCTAATTTATTGGGCGATAAAGCATCGCACAATGGAACAGGCAGTGGCCATCAGCTTAAGGCTACAGTATAACTTTTAAACTGGAAAACAAAATCCGTGCTCAGTCTACATCTGCCTGCTAAAGCTGTATATCATTTGTTTGAAACAACCCTGGTTTTATCGGCGCAGTTACTTGCATTTATGCACATCACAGTTGAGAACGAGAAAAACCTCGGCGTTTGAAATTATTTATAAAGATAAACGTTTGAGGTTGAAGGGGGGGGGGACTGCGTATATCTCGTACTGATATGTTGCTGTGGATAATGGGTTAGCGAGAAATAAGTTGGTGAATATTCCTGTGTGTGTTGAGACACGCCCAGGTTCTCAGTGGCGATGAGATAACTTGTGTGGCTGCAGTCTCTGCACAGGTATTGTTTCATCCAGCCTGCCGAGGACGACTAAGTTGTTTGGTTATTTGTATGCTGGCCCACCACGAAATAATGTCAGTATACCTTTAGAAAACGTTAACGTGACACAGCGAACGTGGTGCATGACTGTTAACTTGACATCTGGAGCTCATCTATGATTTATCTTCGTCTTTTCCTCCACCGGAGGCTTCACTTGTCCACACCCTGAAACGGTCCACAACCTCACCATTTCTCAAGCCTGGACGCACGCGGGCCACCGTAATTGTTTTTTTGTTTTTCTGCAGGATTACATTGAGCTGAGTACCGCTGGATAAGATAGTGGTTTCATATTTAGGTTAACTTTGACTTGTCCACCTCTCAGATGAGCAAGATAAGTCTTTTCGTGGTCAAAATAGAGCCCATCAGCAAGAAGTGTGTGTGGGGCAGATAACCTCCTCAGTGATTAGTCATCTTTCTGGCCTATTTTCTTTAGATCGGGTGCAGTTTTTTTTTTTGGGGGGGGGGGTTCTTGTTGTTCATGACCTGACCATGTGCCTTTTTTATTAGTGATCCACTCAATTTTGAAGAATTAGTTTGAGTTTGATAACGTACAAGAGCACAGTTGTAGAAAGATTAACATGGTAACTTACTGTAGCTGCCATTCTCATGTGCTCATCTCTCATTGAAAAGCTTCAGTCAAATCCAAATATTACTGGGATTACTGTTTAATACCATCATACTTTTGTCTATATTAACCCAAATGTGCTTTGTGCTGGGATTTGTTGTTTGAACGCACCACATTCTGTCCTCAGTCAATATATACTATATATGTGTGTGTGTATATATTATATATCTTAAGACACTTTTCAGAATCAGAATCATGTTTATTGGCCATGTAGGTTTGCACATACATGGAATTTGACTCCAGTTTCGTGGCTCTCTCAGTGTACTTAACATATAATAACAACACTACAACACAACAATCTTCAGCTATATACACAAGGATTGACTTAGGTGAAATAAGAGGTGGTGAAGTGCAATGGTGCAGAGAATATATCATCCATCCATCCATCCATCCATTATCCCAACTGCTTATCCTGCTCTCAGGGTCACAAGGATGCTGGGGCCTATCCCAGCAGTCATTCGGCGGCAGGCGTGGCGACACCCTGGACAGGCCACCAGGCCATCACAGCCCCCCCCCCCCCACACACACACACATACACACCCCTAGGGACAATTCAGTACATGTTAGATGTCTGTGTGGGTTTCCTCCAGGTGCTCTGGTTTCCCCCCACAGTCCAAAGACATGTAAGTCAGATGAATCGAGATTATACCAGAGATGCTGAAATAGATGTTAGCAGGTTACTTACTTTTCTCCACACAAATTGCACACAACACATCTTAGTTTTGTGTCTTTAAATGTGATGTATGTACTCAATGCCAAATAATGAGCCAAATAGGATTTAGACTCAGAAACATATGATATGAGGGCATTTCAAGGCTATTGAACTGTCTGACTGTTAAGCAAAATTGGTCAAATCTGGCAAATGCGAATTACATTTTGCTTGCATCAGTTTTAAAAAATAAAGGAGAAAATAGAAAGAACACAAAAGAATGAGCTCTCTTTCCACGTTTCTATGTTCTTTCAGGTTGGATATGATGTGTTCAGTGTTGCACCTCCATTTCTCAGTGGGTCAGTATTATTCTCCCGATGTGTAATTGAATGTGGTGGGTTTTTTAATTTCCTCAATACTAAAGAGATGGTCTTTAGGATCTGAAAGAATTACACCGACTTGTATGACATACATATACAGAAATAGATTGCAACTGACTGTAGAACTGAAATATTGATGAGTACATTTTTCTTAGCAAATAAGCAAAGTGGACTGCTGAGTTATCGAACGTCTTAGCTAAATGGAGCATTTTTTTCTAGATGTTTGTAGGGTGGAAGAAAATTAGAGATTCTCTGGCTGGCCTTTATTTGCAGGGTCTATGGTGTTATTTGGGGGAAATTGTCTGGGTTGCTGACTTGTTGAGCCACTGGAGACCATGGCGTGAAAATAAAGCCTATGGATGAGGGGTCACAGCCATTGTGGTGGAGATAAGTCTACAGCAGAGTTTGTTATCATACTGAGCACAGCTCAGTGCCAGGGGACTTTTTTCAGTCGGTGTGCATCCAGACAATGGCTGCTCCATCCTCGGGTTTGACTGGGCCCTCTCTGATGAAAATGCGTCTCTCTGACATATCGGCAATTACTGTGGCTGGTACCCAGGCAGGCATAAATCCCATCAGGTCTGTTTCTATCATTTATTAATGTACATGACAGGACTCAGTTATGTCAGGGACAGGGGCATGAGTTGGGGGGCTTCATATGTTGCCTGAAAACCCACTGGTAATAACACGGATGTTCGGAGCAACTGCTGAGAGTTTGTTAGTCATTCTTGTTCTTGGTTTCCATTTGACTTTTTTTTTCCTTACAAATGTGATTTGCCCCCTTTGTTCCAATTTACATTTCGCTTGTACAGTTTTAAACATTTTACTTTGACAAATGTCTGCATAAAAATGTTTTCTCTCTATAGCTATACTTGCAGTTGGAATTCACTGCATTTGTATTTCAATATTTACTTGTTTGAATTAAAGTTCCCCTCCAGACTCAGTTGATAGGGATGAGTTATGGGAGGGAGGAGAGGGTGGAAAATATTTGCTTTGTTTTATATAATTGTTTTCATTGTATAATCTGATGTGATTTTCAAACTGAAAATCAATAAATATATTGTGGAAAAAAAAGTTCCCCTCCAGACACGTTTTAAAAATACTGTGAGATGATCAATATATGGTTTTCCCACATGAAACGTAAAAAAAAAAACCCTGACAGGGGGCTGGAAGCACATCTACTCTTCCTCCTTGATTGAGAAATTCAGGAGTACGAGTATGCAAATGTCACAGGCCTAATGCCCCGCCCACCACCGCTGCTCGCAAGGTTGACCGGAGAAAGAGGCGTGATTTTTTTCGTATCCGTTTTCCGGGAACTCTGCCTCTGATTGGCTAGTACTCGTTGCCTCCGTTGATTAGGTTGGTTAAGGTTAGGGTTAGGTTGGGGTTAGGGATAGGGATAGGGTTAGCCAATCAGAGATAGAGTAGGGGCGGGTCTTCCCGAATCCAGGTGAACGCTCTCTCAATGAGTACTAGCCAATCAGAGGCAGAGTTCCCGGAAAACAGGTACGAAAAAAAATCACGCGAGAAAGAGCGATGCACATCAGGATGGCTAGCGTTAGAGCAAACATCAGAGGTTCAGCCATACATGTTGGAGCCTCAGTCAGACCCACACTCAGACTGTTGTGCACCAAAATCAGCGACTAGCAGACGTATCAGAATGGTAAGTGTAGTTAGCATCTTTCCTTTGTTTATGTTGTTTGCTGGCTTGTAACAGGCAGCCACTGACACAGCACTGGTTGTGACACATATCTGCTACAATATTACAGTGTGTTCACATTGTCATTACATAATTGTATACCAGATGTCTAATCAAAGTTTGCAGAAAGATATATATTCCGCTTGGCTGAGGTTTTTAATGTTATGTGTAATATCTGTTTATCTTGATAGACGTTTGCCTGGGAACTGGCAAAAATTCTAACCCACTTGACGTCAGGGCAAAGTGACCCGCAGAGCACAAAAGTTTATGGTTCCGAGAGTTTTGTTTGGGACCAAGCCCGGAAAGCACCAGAAGGGGGAACCCCCCCCAGCCGCCGCCGCTGCCGCCGCTCCATCAGCCCTCATAGCGCACGTAGACAAACGCCTTTAGTGGTGCCACCGGAGCAGGGGGGGACCCACGCGAGCCCGGCCGGGATCGAAGTCCAGACTAGAAAAGAGGTTTACATTGCACGCCGCGCCATTTTTGAGGTGAAAATGATGCACCCCAGCAGCACCCCGGCAGCCAGCAAAAAGCTAACGTACTTAATGCTATTGATGAGTCACAAAGGAAATGTTACATGCAGAAAGCTTTCATTTAACTGTTGAGTAAAAGAAATGCATAACTTGCATACTGACTCCCGCTCTGTTGCAGTCCCAGGATAAATAGTCTACACGGCGTCAGACTTCAAACTAATTTCTTGTGAAAACCCAATGACTTTTGCATTAGATTATGGAAACATTCCTCACTGAAATGAGCATTGCAACGACTCTCCAGGTTTATTGGCATGTGAGTCTGATGTCTGTAAATAAATTCCAAAAATGTCAGCAGTATCGTGGGATTTTTTTGGTAGATAGTGGAAGGAAGCTCCAGGGTCCGGGTTACATCCAAAAACTGCACATTCTATGACGTTTGCCATCAAAATTTTCTGTACGCCAGCATTTCTCAAAGTGTGTGGCGTCCCACCCTGGGGTGCACAAAGTCATGACGGGGGGGCACGCGTGACCGGGGGGTGGGATGTAGTGCGGAACATCCGAATCTTTTTCACGGTGGAACAATCAACAAAATGTGTTTTCATGAGACAGTCTGTAGGTTCACAGAATGGAGAGATATTTGACAGGGATGAAAAGAAAGACAGGCGATGCTTCCGAGACAAACAAGACAAAGTGCTTAGCTGACGATAATCAATCAAAAACCAAGTTAAGAAAATATGATGATGCCTATCTTGCTATTGGGTTCAAGGTTAATGTGGTGGTAGACAGATGAGGAGACACCAGTGTGTATTTCATGTCTGATAAGCAGCTTGCAAAATGGATGGATGGATGGATGGATGGATGGATGGATGGATGGACGGAACTCTGGCAGCTGATAGTATGAGACCAAACAAATTAAGAAGACAGAGACATTACACCCCAGTCGCGTCAATAAGCCACTCGAGTTCTTTCAGAAAGAACTTGGTGCATACCGTCAACAGGAACATTGCTTTGTAAAAGCTGCATCGGTGAACAACAAAGCACTAATGGCATCATACAACGTCGCATACAGAATTGCCCAGTGCAAGAAACCACACACAATAGCAGAGGAGCTCATACTTCCCGCGGCTTTAGATATGGTGTCAACTATGTTTGATGAGACAAGCGCCGCAAAATTAAAGACTGTCCCTCTGTGCAATGGTAGCTGCAAGACGTATATGCGGCATTTCAAATGACTTTGAAGAACAACTAATTGAAAAACTGAAAGACAAACATTTCACCTTACATGTGGATGAGGCTACTGACAGCAATGAAGACTGCTTGTTTATTACTTATGTTCACTTTGTCATGTCAGAGTCACTGTGAGGATTTGCTGGTTTGCAAGTACATCGCAAGTAGAGTGACAGCTGATGAGCGCTTTAGGCTTCTTGACTGTTACCTGACAGAACAAGGGCTAAAATGGGAGAACTGTGCGGCGTTTGCACAGATGGTGCACAGACCATGGCAGGGAAAATGAAGGGATTGTAGGCACTAATCAAGAGGATCTCATCAAATGCGCAAGGGACACAGTGTCATACACAGAGAAGCGCTAGCATCAAGACAGATTAGCCCTGACCTAAATGAGGTTTTGACCAATGTTGTTAGCGTTGTCAATTTCATCAAAACAAGACCCCTGAGAGCATGGCTGTTCTCTGCATTTTGTGAGGAGATGGGAGCTGAACATTCAACTGTGTTATTTCACAATGAGGCTAGGTGGCTTTCGCCAGGTAGAGTGTTGTCGCGAGTCTTTGAGCTCAGAGAGAAAATTCAGGTGTTTCTGGAGGAGGAGCGTATGCATGAACTTGCAAGCAAGTTTAATGATGAACAATTTCTGACAAAACTGGCCTATCAGCGATATATTTGGAAAACTGAATGAATTAAATCTTCAGCTTCAAGGCAGAGACAAGCATCTCCCTCACCTGGCAGACAAGATCAGTGCATTCACTCGAAAGCTTGAGATATGGGACAGGCGACTTGATCAAGGAAATACTGATTTCTGTGAGAATCTGAGTGAATTTGTTGAAACTAGTGATTCTGGAGCCACCACAGTGATTTCATGTCTTAAGGAGCACATCTCTTCCCTGAGAGGATTCTTTCAAAAATACTTCCCACACAACAGGGCTCAGTATGACTGGGTGACAGATCCATTCAGTGCAGCAGCACCTGCTGATTTCAGCTGTGCTGAAGAGGACCAGTTCATCGAGATGACATCTGACTCCACCCTGAGGCTGAGCTTTACAGCTCAGACACAGTGAATTCTGGCTTGGTGTGGAGAGGGAGTATCCACTCAGAACAGAGGGCTGTGGGCATTCTGATTCCCTTTGCCACATCCTATCTCTGTGAGATGGGCTTTTCTGCTGTTGCCTCATTTAAAACAAAGTACAGATTTAAGCTCAACATTGAGTGTGACTTGAGAGTGGCAGTATCAAGCCTGCAACCCCATCTTGAAAAGATGTGCAGCGCAAAACAGACTCATTGCAGCTACTAATGTAGTGATAAGACTTGAGCTCTCACAAACTGACTTACTCATCGTTTTTCCCAAATGTCTGCATTTGTTCTTTTTTTTGTTGCATAGATTGGACTTTATTGTTATTGTGCTAATAAATTGATTTTTACATTTTTTCCCTTTTCTCTGTTTTTGAAAAAGCACACAGACTGATGGAGACTGATAGTGACAAATTGATAAAAAGTTGAAGTGGAACTTGCGTTTGTTATTTGCTCAACAGAAATTACTGAAAGTGAAAGGAATGTTCATGATCTTGATGTTATTTAAATAAAGTTAAAGGCCTATTTTATCACCATTTTGTTGGGGCAGGGGGCATGAAAATTTTCTTCCTCCAAAGTGGGGCATGACAGAAAAAGTTTGAGAACCACCACTCTATGCTAATGTAAACTCGCTCTCCGTACTGACAAGTCTGCTCTGCGCAGGAGTTTTCAGGTTTTGTTACCCGCCCCTCATTTGCATATTAGACAGCGATTGGCTTTTGAATTTGTGACATACAAAGTCTTTGAATGTTTGAATCTTAGATTTTAGGGAATTGCACAGACAGCGCCTCCTCCGGTAGATGAATGTGAAAACACCACTCTAGTGACAAACGTTGCCCAGATACATGTCAGTATAGTCAAGGCAAGACATTTTAGGCGACACAAACAAAAGGAAAACACATTTTTGAGTGGAGGGGTGCTTTAAAGTATTTAATCACAACTACTGGTACCACATTTTGCTGAATAAATTGATTAACTTACTTTCATGCAAAAATAGGATTGTGGTACCTGTAAGCATCTATTATATATTTAAATCACTGTAGTGTATGCTGGTAACACTGAAGTAGTTTGTTTATAAACTTTTGTAAGCTTTGCATCATAGCAAATGTAACATGGCTAACTTAATTCTGAAAAGCAGATGTGAAACTGCAACCAGTCTTTTTGTTTTATAAAATTACCGAGCTAATTTCCCTGAAAGTTAGGGTATTATTCCTTTAGAATGCATTTTTCATCTCAAATTAAGCTCCATGACTTTGCATTTCTCATTAACTAGATTCAGCTTTTCCATTTGTGTTTCTTGCCAAACAGCCAAGCATATGTTAATATAACTTGTGAATAAAATTGTGTGTTCATACAGTAATAATGATCGTGAATTTTCCCCATCTCTAAAATTGTCTAAGAGGGAATTCTGGCTTATTATCTTCTTAGCTAAAAGAATCAGCTAACATCAGAGAGGTAGGGCCTCTAGATTAGGTGGGTGGAAGTTGAACCTTTCACGTAGGACGAATGTTAAATGAGCTGTCAAGAAGTCTGTCCTCTTGCTTCTATGGGCGTCCTCCAATGGGCGTCCTCCACTCTGCCTCTATTGAGGAGGCAGGCAGTACAATACGTTTTTATGCCAAAGCTGTTGGTTTTAAGCTGGAAAATTAGCTGTTTTCAAGTCAGTGTGTCCACAATGGATGTGGAAACAGCACAGTACTTTGCACACTTGCAGCCTCCAAGGCAATCAACAGGGGCATTGTTAGAACACCAAAGATTACAAAAGCTCTGCATTTTCTTGTATATTGGGTCATAGTTGTTTCACCATTGGCAGACTTTTGAGTGCAACAATACTGTGTGGTACTTTCTAAAAGCCAATTGTTTGAAGGTAATCCCCAGTTCTTCGGACAAACAGATGGGAATACATTTGGTAGATGCATCAGCATGTCTGCCATGACAATTTATTATCTGAATCCAATTTGCTAGAGAGTGCTATGATACAAAGTAGCATTGGTTTCAAGGTATTGCTGAATCACTGGGCCAATATCCTACAAAGTAGTTTGGTTGATCTGAGTCTAATCCATCCATCACTGTATCCAGGCAACAGAAAATGAAACTGTTTTTTTCCCCTTTTTCTTTTCTTTTTTTTTGGCTTTCTTGAACAGAGCTACAGACACATTTCTTTCTAAGTCTACTAGTCACAGATACAGTTTCATAAAGATTTACTTGGTGATAATGCCCTGGCATCACCCCCACCTGTCACTCAACCCCCATCCCATGCTATCTGATCACATACAGTTTCATTAATCTAAACTACATTCAGATTCATCATTAAATCTTTAAATGCAACATTTTATGTCCCTCATGTGAAATATGAATTTACTAATTTCCACATAAAATTTGGGATAAATATATATTATTGGGATATTTTTGGGCATAGTCAGAGGGCAGCTATGATCATACAAATGTAGCCAATGATTTAGCAGCATTAGGTCTCTAATAAAGGTGTAAATATGTCTTGGATGCATGTGAAGATATAAAATCAGATGGACTTTATGTCTGACTTGAGATTTGTTAAGTGAAATTTTGGTTTTGAGGGTCATTTTGCATTTTGCTTTGCCTGATATATATGTGTAGGTGATACATTTATTTTAGATGCCTCCTCAACTGGAGCAGTTTTATACCTTATTCATCAAACATGCATTAACCAACTAAAAGTCTTGCTTTTGAAGCTATCAGTCGATATCACCATGTTATTTTTCTTTCCTTTAAATCTAGTTGTCTTTCCAGACTATCAGCAGGACTAAATCTCTTTGGAAAATACTCTGTTCATCTGAATAATTTTGATTTTCCCATTGGAAATCAGACATTTGCAGTGGGTATGCTTTAAGGAAACCTCACTTTTCATCACCTTTCACTCTTCCCCTTCATTTTGAGTAGTGTTACAAAAAAAAATCTGTTGGTTTGATCTGTTCCAGTTCTCTAAAGCTCTAATAAATTGATTTTTATTGTTGGTGCTGTGCCTCTACATAGTGATGATAGTCTTAAGCCAGAATTAACACACATTTCATAGGACAGCTTCTGAAATGATCAAATATATGTAGCTTATTTAAATATTGTGATATCAGCAGCTTGAGAACAGCATGTCATTGCAAAACTACCTGGCAGGTCTAACATGACAATATTTTATAACTTGTGGAATATTCATATCTGCCTTGATATCAGCACCTAGACTTGTGCAAAACTGGTCAACATTTCAACATTTCCTTTGCTTCAAAGCCAATAAAAGTTGCCTGTACTGCCTATCTACCCTCTGGAGCCATACTACTGTGCTCTCTGATCACTTTGGAAAAATGCTGCGTAGTCAGATGCCACTAAAGTTTAGCCAGCTAGAACATGCCCATCACTTGGTTATGCTTATTGTCACTGAAATTTCAGCAGCCGATCATCTTGGTCCCAGCCTGGGTGCGGCTCCTTCAGAGGGATGGAAAATCTACTGGATCTAATGTTAGCATTCAAAACGACATGACTTTGCGTATGATCAGAAATTATTATCAAAATAGGCTTACAACATATCAGAAAGCACTGTCATTTTTAAATATTACATTTTCATATCAGATACTAGACATTCGTAGATGCACCATGGTATAAAATATGGTTAGATATCACTATTTCTGACTGAATATCTTTATATTGATAATATGACAATATTCTGTTGATGACTATTTGTGCATTCATAAGATATTTACTCACAAGATCTATTTTGGGAATGATAGTTATTATTGTGGATATGATGACCAAGCAGATAGAGACATTCATTGTCCATTTCACTCAGCTGAAACAAATTTAAGAAATTCAGAAAATTGTATCACTGTATTGTAATGCATCCATTAAGGGCGGCTAATGACAACATTTAAGCTATATCATGATATTATAATAACCAAAATCCCAGATTATATCAAGTCTCATGTCACAATATCAAGTTTATAATAATACTTTGCCCTTCTTTAGATTGGATTCATTTATAGAGTTGTATTTCACATTTTTCCCCAGTTTACCTTTGATTTTAAAGTTGTAATTGTCATCCAAAGCCTTGTAATTGAACTTGACAAAGTTAAGACTGATCAGAGGGGGGAAGTGCCCAATTTGTGATTTATTTAGTATAAACAGAAACAGGTGAATGAGATGTGACAACAGATAGGTCTGAAAGAAGATCCACCCAGCAATTGGGCTCTGAAATGTGTTCCTGCACAGAGAAGCAGCTATTTCCTAACACAGCTGCTTCTCTGTGCAGGAACAACAAACAGAGGTACGCTGAGGTAGCAGCTGCCTTCGGTCAGTGAGAATTCTATGGTTAAGCATCGACCCTCTCTCACATGAGCCATTTTTGTGCTGTGTTTTCAGCAATTTCTGGGGCTAATCCCATAAAGTCGGTATTAACCCTACTCCAGAGGGGAGCGTGTCTGTTACCTCAACCCTAGGATCTCTCAATCCTATTTCATTGAACTTACCTAAGCTTATCCTAACCTACCTTAACCTGACTTAACCTCAATCTCTACCTAACCTTAACCTTAACCTAACGCTTACCATAACCATTAGCTAACCTATTCGCTAGCTAACCCACAGGGCTTTGGGAACATAGGGCTGACCCCTTACAGAGCAGGGCCAACTAGCCCTGGGCTGAAGTCAGCGCTAGCCCACGTTAAAATATGGTAGTGGGAACATTCCCTTAGCCCTGGGCTAAAGAGGGAGCAGCTAAGTGCGAAAGCACCACAAGCATCCTGTTTATATAGGAGACCTCTTTTAGTAGGCTAAATAGGCCATGATCATCATTTCACCAGAGTTAAGTGGAAAAAAATGCAGCGATTACTCATTCTTACAGATGCAGTTGGTTGGTGGTCTGGAGAACACTGGCTTTCACCCAGGATAAAATGTTTCCTCACAGTGTCTATTATCTGGGTATGTATCCCAGCATTTTCACATAGGCTGAAACTGAATTCCAGAGTGTGGCATGGCCAGTGAGCTGTGAGGTGAATAGAGATACCAGATCACTAACCTTGTAGGATTTATAGCAACTAAGGAATCAGAGATAGGCTGCCCGATATTGACTGAGTCGCAGCTTGCCATGTGTGCACGTACGTGCATGAGTGTGCATGCATGTGTTTACTGGCAGGGACATTACAGTCTCTGGGAGTCCAGCTTAAATTCCCTCAGCAATAGCTTTGTTGCGTTAATATTGAGTAATCTAGCTCCATCTAAAGATAACTGTGAGTCTTCATTTCACATCTCATTGCACCCTCCCGGTGAGTGTGCTTCTTTCCTGATGGATTGAGGGAAACAGTTCCCTGACAGCTTTGATCTGCTATTGATCGACTCAGCTGTCCATTAATGGGGGGTAATTGATCATAAGGCATCAGTCCCACCAACTTGCCAACCCATCCCTTCCTTCCATGGCTTTCACAAATGTCTTGAAGCATGCATGCTGTTTCTCAAAATGGCACATTATCATGGGTGTTTTTGTCCCCCAAATACAGAGTGTTTGTATCTTTGTCAGAACCATCATCCATCAACATCATGCATACACTTAGCTTGCTGAGCCTATAGAAGTTTTCTGCTTCTAGCGCAGGCTTAAAAAAAAAAGCAACATTATATATTATCAAATATTAACTGGAGTGTTAGCAATGATCTGGAAAGAGAAATTCTAAGTTGTATTAAGTATCTCTGGGGCATATCGTGCATTTGGAGGGATTTGAGATCTCAGGAGAAAAAATATTTTTTATTAAATTGCTTGGAAAAATTAAAGGCCAAAATCATTTTAATAACCCCGAATTTGGTTAAATGACATATTTTCTTTTAAACATAAAAAGTAATGTTTTCTAACTGGCGATGCATTGAAGCCCTCCAGGAACTTGCTTCTGGTGGAGGGATAACAAGAGGAAAGGCATCGTTTTCATACATATGCAGCACAGCCAAGTGGCGTGTTCCTAGAGACCCATGGGAAACCACAGCTTCACTCATACATTGTATCCAAAGGAAAACAGGACTGCATCGGTCTGCTTTCCAGACACTGATGCGGAGAAACTCCATTTGATTCAGTCTGCCTGCCTTTGTTCCACTGTCTGACCACATAGTCTTTACAAAAGGGATAAAAAGAAGGGAGTGGGTGCCATTCTCATTGCAAGTGCATCAGCCTTGTCCAAGAACAAGGATTCTACAGGAATTCAGCAATAGAAAAGTACCTAACCTCACATTTAGTCAGGCAGAGAGGCAACAAACCATTCGGGCAAGTTAGCGTGAGCATGAGATGGAGAGAGAGCGACAGCCAGATAGACATAGGAAGACAGTGAGAGAAAGAGAGACAGTGACAGCAATAGAGAGAGCATACATACCATTTAAAGAAAATCCCAGTTGCTCAAACAGCTGAATGGTTTTGAGAATAAGGTCCCTGCTGTGGAGGAAGGCTGTCATTTACCCAGTGTGAGCTGTGCCACTCCACTGAGTTCAGCAGGTCTCCACGAGTATTTACTCTTCCCCCAGCTTCCCAGATGAGCCCTCATCATGGGGCAGCTTTAGCTTGAACTCAGCCTGCTGTAGCCGCCACTTGACTCCAACCCCATCATGCGGGCAAATGTAATTAACACCCAGTTTCTTTCCAAGTTTAATAAGGTCACCGAGATAGAATGCCAAGCTGCTCGAAGTGGTGCAACATTCAACAGTTTTTGATTAAGCATATGTATGAGTTTTCAAAATGTTCTTTGATACCATCAGTGGGAAGCTCTTTGTAATAATAGGTGTGGTTTTGTGGTGGTTTTAATGCATGGTTGGGATGTATCTGCATGGACTGGAAGTTCCCTTTAATGCTGTGGTTGGTCGGTAGTTTTTCCAGGAGATGATAACATGTTAATGCACTTTGACAGAAAAGGGTTTGGCCCAGTGCCATGGAAAGATAGATAAATTAATGAATGGTAAGAATGGTAAGAACATAATGCCCCATGAAGATGCCAGTGGGCGGGCCATAGTGAAAGCATGGGGCAGAGGGAAGCTAGCCATTTATCACTCAAGTTTAACTTCATAGGTGGGACGAATGTTTATCTTAATCTGTGGATAAAGAAAAATATCACCAGCAGATGACTCACCAAGAAACAGGAGGGAGATAAGCCTTGGGGCTGCAGCACTGTCGAACCACTCTCCACATATGGCTCATTCAAGGGTGACTATTTTTAGAGTTGTTACATTTGTTTTTGCTCATGTTTAATATTCCTGTCAAATTATGGGAATAATTATGGCTACAGAGAACGATCCAGCAGGGGGGAAGACATCCTTTTTTTTCATGGACCCAAATCTCCATCTTTATATTCCTCCCATGCATGGTGGCTGTTGAATGCTTATGAATGCTGTTAACAGTGTTTCAACTGTGGGGAAAAAGATATGCAGCTCTAGCTTCCTAATCTACACTAAGCACAAGAGCCACAGCGTTTGGTTTGTTTCTATCGCAAATCAAAAATGGAATGGTAAAAATATGCAATGAGCACTAAAAGAGAGTTATGTTGACAACTATCTGGATTTTCATAGTAAGAAGTTGATCTAGGAATCAGATTTTCCTTTGTTGGGACCATATCTAAACCGTTTCAGTGCAAATATCAAAGCTGAGGGAAAACATTGCACACCTGAACTTGAGTGTTTTGATTGCTGGTGCCATGTAATCCACCCGCTGACTTGTACATACAGTACCATACCTTTTATTGTCAGTGTAGTTTGGAGTATCAGTAAGGTGCAAAGCTGGTGTAGATTTTGACTCAGACTAAGTTTCCAGTAAACAAGGCACTTTCATTAATCACATAGTTACTTGCAAAAAAATGGTTAGTGGACTTTGCAAGTCCCAGTGTTGCTAAAGTATCATTGAAATCCTCTCAAGGAGATGTGAATTTGTACCAGTCAGTTATTTGTTGACTATTCACTGATCCAAAAGCAACAAGATACAGCGTAAGAACAATTGTGCTGTACCCCGGAGGCAAGAAATCACACAGATACTCGATTCAGACAAGCTGATGCTCTAATCCACATCTTGACACAACTTACTAACCTATCAGCTGATACTGCCAAGGACACCAGACCTTGCCATCATGAATCTACTGGCCTTTCTCACTGGCTGCACCTAGATGCCTGCACTCAGCTAGCATGCGAGTGCAGGCATGTTATCAAGTTTACCATGTGGGCACCTTCCATCATCGGTGTCTCATTGAGTTAAGCCCACAACACCTCAAAAAGGCACAATAGTAAATTTCAGCATCCTGGAACCACCCACCTTCTACAGCTGCTTCGAGCAAACACAGCCAGGCTTTGCTGCAGCTAGCTAAATCCTGTGTGCCTTTTATCACTCTAATGTCTCTTGAATATCTCTCTACATCACCTTGAACTTAATCTTCATATTCAACTACACAACAGTCCATGGTACTTCCAGCCCTGTGTTAAATACAAAGGTTGAGTTGTGTTTCAAATGAACCGTGACTATTCAGTGATCCGGTTTGATCTGCCATGTAAAAAAAAAATCCATTGGTCTGTTCAGAATAGTTTTGACAGCTTATATTAATTTATTTGTGTCTTATATTTCCTAAAGATGCAGCTTAAGTGACAGTTACTCTTCCAGTAAAACACAGCATGTTTGATGATTTGATGATTTTCTTTTTAAACCATAGGTCTAATTTTTCCCTTACCTTTGATTTTTTCTTTTAGCCCATCTTTCCAAAAAGTTGGAAGTGTTGAAGTAAAGCGGGTTTTGGGAACATTTAAGTTAGTTTTGCTTTGGGTGTTACTTTGTGAAGATTTTGCAGTTGCTAATGTATGGCATGACACCGGCCATCTGGAGATATTGATAGACGTCTGACGCCAGTTATATTCCATAATAATTTGGTCGACTCCGGGAGATGGGATTCAGCTATTACCTCTTCTGTAAGCCCCATGCTATATGCAATGACTTGACTTTCGAATCTCTCTCTTTGACTAAACAGTTTTGCTGTGTGTGAAACAGCCAGAGATCTGAAATAAGATCCGAGTCAGTGGATCAAATGAGAAAAAATATTGCTAGAGTATTTTAGCCCCATTACTACTCCATATAAACAGCTGACTGTATCTAATGACTCTGATGCATGCACTACATTCAAATACCAAATGATATAGCAAATTAGTTAAATTGTTCAAAGTACATCGAAAGTTGGATATTAACAACACTCCCCTGATTAAACTGGAAAATGAAAAGACTAAAATGATGCTAAAAGTATGTGAGCCAATAAAACAATCATATGCCTAGATGATTTGACTGTGATATGGTCATTTTAGTTTTGTTGCTGCACTTGGGTGTATAAAATTTGCTGTGCACACACCATTCACTTTGAACAGTCAGTGCCAATCACTATCAGTGCCACCAGTATGCATCCTTCCAAACTGGGCTTATTCTCAAGCTACCACTGAGCCTTAAGGAAGAGGGAGCCTTGAAGTACACGAATATATACAAAGCCATGTAAACAACAATGTTAGCCCTCCCCCAATACTCAGACTGCTTTGGTTGTACTTGAGCGGATAATCCATGTATAATTTTTGTTAGTGGAGTCACGATTAATCGCCCAACCTTTTTCTGTGAAAGAAACAACATGTACTTTTTAGACATTGTCTTCATTTATCAGCTTCTAATCAATGGAATAAACTGGTGATTTTGCACTACACCACATGGATGTATGCGTTATTTATTTTCTGTGTACCAAACATCACTCCTGGGAGGCAGATATGGAGATAATGATGGCTGGAGATGCGGGCTTGTGTGATCCAACTCTTTTGCATTTGGAGAAATTACAAATTTTAATTTAAAATTAATGAAAATTATTGCTTGTTATTATTCTACGTGAGGGCATGGGAAAGCAGTGAATGTCAAAGATTAAATAGATGACTGTTAATTTTACCGTAGCTGAGACTGAGTGTTACTGGATTTACTATATATGAATGATTGCATTGTATGGCTACAATCTTTTCAAAAAAGAAAGTTGTCTTAATATTTAATCCAGCTATATAAGAGTCCAAAAGCTATTTTGATCCGTTAGATTGCCACCTCTATGATAAATAGCATTGTTGAGTATGTCTAATGCACAGAAGACATGTCCAATACCATTTTTTTTTTATCCGATGGCCCTCGAGAAGCCTGTTTGCCCTCTGTGAAGAAGACATAGATGGGCAACCAGGAATATTTGGCTCATCTGCTGGAGAACCTGTTATCATTTTAAAATGAAGGAACGGGTGATTAAAAAAGAGCAGAAACAAGGAGCATCCAGGTAGTGTAGCAGTCTATTCCATTGTCTACCAACATGGGGATCGCTGGTTCGAGTCTCCATGTTACCTCCGGCTTGGTCGAGCGTCCTACAGGCACAATTGGCCGTATCTGCAGGTGTCCTGGTTGCTGCACTAGCACCTCCTCTGGTCGATCGTCAGGGCGCCTGTTCAGGGGGGAGGGGGAACTGGGGGGAATAGCATGATCCTCCCACGCACTACGTCCTCCTGGAGAAACTCCTCACTGTCAGGTGAAAAGAAGCGGCTGGCGACTCCGCATGTACCAGAAGATGCATGTGGTAGTCTGCAGCCCCCCCGCCCCCCCCCCCCCAGGGGCTCAGCAGAGGGGGTGGAGCAATGACCGGGATGGCTCAGAAGAGCGGGATAATTGGCGGAGTACAACTGGGGAGAAATGGGGACCCCCCCTCAAAAAAAAAACCAAAAAAAAGCAGAAACAGAGAAGAAATAGCAAAGTCTGATGTTTGTAATTGACATTTTCCTTCAGAATTATTTTAACATTTGTCCATTGTCAATTTTGCAAACAATGCCTTCCAGGTCACCCATGCATTTGTCCCTCTGTTTTGTTTTTCACAATGGCTGATCGATATCTCTGTCTAGGCTTAGACATTTTACAGTATCGCTGTCTAGATTGAAGAAGCAACTCTGAGCGGCTCATATTGACTGTTCCATCTAAGTTTACATCATGGAGAGCTGTGAGCAAGCTTTAGTTTAGATTATTTTTTTCATAATACTATAGATTTTTGAGAAAATAATTTCTCCTCAGTTGATTACCTTTTATTCA
Source organism: Lampris incognitus (assembly GCF_029633865.1). Lineage (NCBI taxonomy): Eukaryota > Metazoa > Chordata > Actinopteri > Lampriformes > Lampridae > Lampris > Lampris incognitus. The sequence continues at coordinate 76,035,003 of NC_079213.1, forward strand.
GTGCTTAGTTTTTATATGCATGCATTCATAAGTGTGGTATTTGCAGTTGATGTTATACATTTGACTTTTTAGAATACAACTTTGCTCGTATGAGGTCAGTCTGTGTGTGTTGTAATAGTAATATTGGGTCATTAGTCTTTATGCATGCTCAATAATCCAGGTAAGGAAATCACAGAAAGTAGAATCAGTTTATCTGGATACAACGTTTATTGACAGATATGTTTCATCTATGAGACATCCTCACTCTCATCTGACTGCAGGTATCCCCACCCTTATAAACCATACATTTGCATAATGACCGAAAACAATGATCGGTTTCATATGCAAATTGCCGTGACCATTAACCAGAGTCTCAATGGCCATGTGGTCATGGTCACTATTCATTCACAGAGGATTTGGGAATAGTTGCAATTACAGCATTGTAAAATGGCGACAGATGTACTCTTAACCCCCCCCCCCCGGTCCACAGAGTTTATGTGGAAGGAAGTGGAAAGGAGGGCTCTGATGTCTTATCCAGGGACACCACCTAGCCATTGGTTCAGATTTGTGGACAACACCTGGGTTAAAATTAAATCTCAGGATGTACCACATTTCACCGACCACATTAACTCTGTGGACAACCACATCAAGTTCACCAGGGAGGATGTGAAAAATGACAGGTTAACCTTCTTAGATTGGGAAATTGCAATTGTTTGTTGAAAATTCTCCGAGAACTCAGGAGAATTTTCAACAAACACCGCATCCCGGTATACTTCAAACCCAGCAACACACTCCGACAAAGACTGGTTCATCCCAAAGACCGTGTACCACACACCCAAAAAAGCAATCTGGTGTATGCTGTACAATGCAATGAGGATTGCATTGACCTATACATAGGAGAAACCAAACAACCACTACACAAACGGATGGCCCAACACAGAAGACCAAACTCCTCAGGACAAGACTCAGCAGTCTATCTACACCTAAAGGAGAAGACACACTCCTTCGAGGACAGCAATGTACACATTTTGGACAGAGAAGGTAGATGGTTTGAAAGAGGGGTGAAGGAAGCCATCTATGCGAAACTGGAAAAACCCTCCTTCAACAGAGGAGGAGGTCTGCGACACCACCTATCTCCCACTTACAATGCCATCCTCTCATCTCTACCCAGGAGACTCAAGAAGCCTAGCCTCCAAGACCAACAGTCGGTCACTAACTGCTCCAATGACTCTCGTGACCACTGAATAATGAAGTTGAAACTAACAACCCCAACGACCGTCGCTGCTATACAAATGCAAATCAATAGCTCCGATGGCGACGGGCGCGGCTGGACATCGGTACACAAAAGAGCCACTCACATCTATGACTCTGTTAGCGACGGGCGTTGGTAAACATCGGATCACAAAGAGCCACGCATATCAATAGCTCTGACAACGACTCCTAGAGGATAAATTCAGAGTCTCATCACCAGCCAGTCAGACTAGCTTGGTCTAGTCAGAAAGGCACAAACTGACGAAGCCTCTTGGATGAGAGGCGAAACGTCTTCACGGATATATACCAAGTCTAGTTGCACTTGATTCAACTCCTTTGGATGAGGATGTGCACATCCTTGATAGGGAGGAATGCTGGTTTGAACAGGGAGTCAAAGAGGCCATCGATGTGACGAGGGAATGACCATCCCTGACCTGGGGGGGGGGGGGTCTAAGAGCACATCCATTGCCATCTTACAATGCTGTGATTGCAAACATTCCCGAATCCTCTGTGACTACTACACATGGCCATTGAAACTCTAGTTAATGGTCACGGTAATTTGCATATGAACCTAATCATTGGTTCCAGTCGTTATGCAACTGTATTGTTTACAAGGGTGGGGATACATGCAGTCAGTTGAGACTGAAGAGGTCACTTATGCCCCCTTTCCACTACATGGTTCTTGCTCGACTCGACTTGCAGTGTCGTTTTTCATTACTGTAACAGTACCCCCTCACTGTAGCTGGTCTGTATTGGTTTTGGTACCCACTCCAGTTTTTTTTTTTGGAACTTCGACAAAGGTGGTATCAGAAAAGTGGTAACAGTTACCAAAATGCCAGTACTTTCCAGTAATAGAAAGCGAAAAAGTTGAGTTGAGCAGTACCATGTAGTGGAAAAGGGGCAATAAATGGGTGATGAGACGTTTCTCTTAATAAACGTTGTGTTCAGATGAACTGATTCAACTTTCTGTGATTGGATCATTAGCTACATTCGTCAGGAAGTGCAAGTCTAAGTCTGACAACACTGGTCATGTTATTTTCCATGGAGGATGCTGTTTTTCTTCGTGCATTCTCCCAGCAGCTTTCTGCCTTGTAGGCACATAATCTAATTTAAACATTAAAATGGCAGACTGGCCTCTCAAGTCTTCTAGCTTCAAATGGCAGACATATGACTTCTATCTCCCCTCTCAAGGAAATCACAACTGCCACAGGAGTCATATATTTCTGAACCGGTGTCACACCTTGGTGTATGTGTCAAAGTGTCCTAACGCGTATGTCTATGTGTGTCTGCAAAATGAAATAAATAAATGAAAATATAATATGCCTCATCAGTCTGCGTAAGAGCTGAAGAAATGGTGTTTGAGTGCTCTGTTTGTGCAGGGGAGACTAGCCTTTGTTGAGTTTGAAAGCATTGTTCATCCATTATTCAGAGGTATTGGTAAATGGATGTGCCCTGGTACGAGTTCATATTGCTGTTGCTCCACAGGTTCAATCCATGTCCCACATGTTCTGTAATGCAAATGTTGCTTCATGACTCAAAAAATGAAATGCATCTCTCAATAGATTGAAATCAGTGTTTTCATATTAATCATCATATAATGTGTAATGTTTAATGTTTACTCTAGATTACATCAAAAATAAATAAATAAATAAATAAGAAAAGGATTAACAAGACATCCCGAAGTCCCTGGATATACGCCCAGACATTGGAGTGGTATTGTATGGACAAATCTTAGTGTGATTTTTTTTTTCCCCCTCAGCCAAAAGTCAAACAAAGTCAAAACTGCAAGCATCTTGAATAGCACCAGAGCTGTGACAAAGTCTTGGGCAGATGAATTGTATTCGCTAAATGGCAGGATATGGACAACAGATGATGGCTCTGCCTCCTGCCAGGCGGCCTTGCTAACATTGTAGCATCAAAGAAATTAGCAGAAAGATCGGATACAACATCCATCCA